>NW_008620230.1:0-25980 GCF_000691845.1 Merops nubicus | reverse complement strand
TATCGAAACCTCCCCCGGCATCGGATCGGGACAGCTTATACACAGTTCTGTAGAAAGATATATGCATGTGGGAGGACAGGAGCAGGCACAGTATTTGTAAAGTCACCAGGAAGCTGATACTCCAGAGCAGAGGATATCACTTACATCCTCAGGAGCTCCAGGGAAAGATAAATACACTGTTAGATCCTTGTCAGCCACACTGAATGAGACAGTGCAAGGAAGTGACATGATGGTAGAGAAGTTGAGTGCCTTATGGTGAAGGAATTTGGACAGGCTCTACCACTCCATGCTTCACTCCTCCAACAGCCAGTCCCAATCATGGAGGACTGCATAGTCCTTCATCTGAGAGCAATGGGATGGTAAGGTTGCCCTATGCTTCTGTTGTGACCTACAGCATACAGAGCCAATGGGAGGAGAGGAGCAGAGGCTGTTCCTCCCTTTGGCACTTTAGAGGACAAAGAAGGTAGATAACAAATTTCCATAGTGGTTCTCCACCACACTGCACATGTGTAGGGCAAGAGATCCCCACAACTGAAGCTTCATCAGCTTTTCCCTTAACAGCAGAAGAAAATCTCCATGGACAACAGTTTTAAGGCAAAGGTGGACAGTGGACAAGTTTGTACCTTTTTATAGAACTTACTGGCATGCTCAGAAAATGCCAAGAGTGCAGGTGAGTAAGCAGTAGGATGATAGTGCAGGCAAAGATCATGTTTTATCAAATGATGGGATAGCCCTGGAGCAGTTTCTTGCACATATGAAAACCAGATGTAAAGTTTTGCCTTAAGGCGCTTCAATTTGAACATCAGTGATATTGCTTAGCTCATATGCTCTTCTTCCTGGAAATTAATAACCAACATCCAGTCTAATTTTGGTACCTGTCACAGGAATTTCTAGATTATAACAGCCACACCCTATTATATGATGATACATCTGCCCAGAAAATCCATTATATTGTGTCTGAAGTGTTATCCCAGCAATTTTTGTTAATTTTAACATTTGTAGACAGAAGCTGAAACTTTAACGTACAAAAAGAGAGCATGACTATATAAATAAGCTTTATAGATGCATGAACTGAAGTGAGACTGAAATTCTAATTCTTTATATATTGCATCCAATAATTGGAGTTTTACCCTATTTCTATCAAAACCAGTTTTTCTATTTTACAGTTTCATTGTAAAATATAAAATTTCATTTTCTCAGGCTTTAGAGCCTTTCATAGAAGAGTAGGAGTATACCTCATGAAATCTCCATACACATTACACTCTATCCATAAAACCTCCATATGACAAAACCAATAAAAAATATGCACCCAGAAATAGCTCTGCACCATCCATTTCCCAGTGATTTCTCTAGAAACTAAGTAACACTTCTGAATATCAACGCAGTAACCAAGGTGCCCAAACTAATGTTTTGAAGTCTTGATATCTGAGTATCCAGACTTTAAAATCTTTTTCAGATGTTTTAGACATTTTATACTGTTATACAACTTAAGATTACTCATATTTAGCCATTTTTGAGACTTCATTTCAAAACTCAGAACAATGTTGTTCCTAAAATCAGGAATCAAAAGATTTTTGGTGAAAAAAAGAAATTTAAAAGCCATTGCATGGGTGAAAGAATACAAATTAAAAGGCATCAGTCAAACTTAGAGCTGCATGCAGGATAGCCTTAGCTGAAATCATGAAGTTCAGACTGCTTTAAATAATTTAAAAATATAAACCCCAGTTTCTTCAATCTGCATTTCATGGATAAGTGGTCTACTGAAATCAAGTTGTAACTTCATGGACGCATTGATCAAGCTAAATTGATGCTGCCTCTGAAATCCCATCTTCCCCCTCACCTCGGATACTTGTTCTTGCCCCAAATGTGAGCAGAAAGTTGTTAACCTAGTGAATACCAATCATTATTTTTCAACCAGAGATCTGGCTTGCTACCCAGAGAGACAGGGATGAGCAGCCAAGAAAGAGAGTAGTTTGGACTAGTTTTTCAGCTGTGGTGATGACTTGCATTACTTATCAAACTATGGCCTTAGCAAATTTTGCAATAGCTGCAGTTGACTCTAAACTGATGTAGAGATAGAGTGTTTCATTAGGGATTTGTCTGCTTCTTCTCCACTCCACTGAAGGAACTCTGAAGCCAAATGATTATCCACTATCTCAGTGATATCAACGGGTCTTGTGTTAGATGTTTCATGGTTTTTGTTTGTTATAGAAGAGAATGTAGTTTCAAACTCTAGGCAAATGTCAGGCTTCAAACTTCAGGCATCAAACCTGTGCATTTTGCTCCCTATTTAAAAAGAGAGCAGCCAGGTATTTAAATAAGAGTGTGAATTATTATTTTTTAACTAAAAAATAGCTGCAGGGGGCTGTAAAAAGCACTTACTTGCAGGCAGAGATAAAACCTGCAAAAAATTACAGGCCCCAGAAGTGAATATTGGGGGAAGTAATGAATATGCAAAGACAAGTAAGTATAATACAAACTATTTTGCAATGTCAAATGTAGCAGGTGCTACCCATAAGGTTTCTACAATACTGTAAAAACATTGGTACATGAAGAAGAAAAGAATATCACTAGGCTTTTTAGAAAGATTAGTGGCAATAATATTTGTGAAGGGAATTTCTGTATTACTCATGTTTGTAGTGCTCTTAAATACTTGTTCAGGTATATCTCAGCAGCTGCTCTCTGTTCTCTGCTTTAATGTCTGTCTTTCACACACTTGCTAGTTGTGTGGAAAGTTTCTTTTTACTGCCCTTCTCCCCTCCTACCCCCTGTTTCTTCCTTTATATGCGGTGGCATTAGATTTTTATTTTTTTTTTAATTTGCGCTATTAAAATAGTAGAAAAAATAAACACACTAGATTTTTTTCCTACTTAATAAATTAGGGCAAGTATAAAGTACTTTTTTTTCTGTTTTGGTTTGCCAGCCTTTGTTTTGTTTTGTTCTGTTTGATTTATTTTTTATTTTTTTTTTTTTTTTTTTAATGAATACACCTTTGCATAAGCAGCAGTGAACCAGTTGAGCTGAAGAATTTCTGAGGGAGAGTTCCTTCCCATACTGTGGTAGTTTTGGGCCAGTGCAGAAGTCGGATTAAGTTCCTTCTCCTAGGAAATGAGCTGCCAGTGGGGGCCAGGAGAGCAGCAGTCCGTAGTCTGTAAGTGAATATTGTCAGAAAGACATTGTCAGAAATCAAAGAAGGATCTCCGTGGAGGAAAAGGTCAGACCTGTGGTTCTCTGGGGAGGAAAAAATGGTTTACTGTAGATAGAAAAGAGGTTAGCTGTGCAAAAGATACAGCTGAAAGAGGCTTAGGACTGTTACCAGCCTTGTGGGCAATGTGGACTAGTTCATTCTCTAAATGTGTCTGTCCCCTAAATGCAAGTTGTTCAGGAAACTTACGTAGAGAGGCCGCTGTGCAGAAACGATCATAGTACTTCAAAATGCCTCCTCAAAAAGGGATCTTTGCACTGCCATCTTTCTTATAGCAAACTAAATTGAATCACTCAGCCCATTTGTGTGTGGCATTCAAATTTGCTTCTTGACTAGCTGAAGATCACCTCTTTGGTTTCTATCCTCTTGTAGCTACTGCAGCTGCAGCTAATTCCATGAGCAAATTTGTTGGGCTGTTAAGTCTTCACAAGGCTTCAATTGGGTATTTGTAGATAGTGCTTGGAGATTGCTATTTTATTTCAGTACTTTAGATCAATGAGGCACAGTCAAATGGGAGGCACAAAGTTAAATGGGAGTTGTCTTTATCTGACTTACGTAAAATATACATGAGAATCCAACTCCGTATGTTTACTGTCTATAGGTACATCAAGTAAATGCATCATCAGTGTTTTGTTTAAGGAAAGTGTTTTTAAAAGACACAAATCTAAACAATAATAAAAATTATTATCAACTTTGCCTTCAGTGTTGCTGTATAACGTCCCTTCCTCTGAAGAAAAAGCAAGTATGAAGACTTGTTCTGCTTCTGAGTCTGGCCCACATTCTGCACTTGAGTGTAGGTGGCTATCACTGCACTTTAGTAGGCTGCTTCATGCTGATTTAGATGACCCAACCTTAGTTTCTGCTCCCCAAGTTTGACAGTGGCTCAAGCGTGACTTGGAATAGTATTCAGCGACATACTGAAAAGGCATCAATGTCATTTGGTACCTATGGTGAAACAGCAATCAATGGCCTTGTTGGAGTCCCTACATGGCCGCTGCACTCTTACTGATGTCATCTTGGGAATACCCTAACAGAAAGGACAGGCCTATACAGAGGACTGTACTGTATTAAATTTTTCTTTCCTTGACTGCTAGAACAAGTTTTCCAGTGCAGGTATTTCCTCATAATAAGAACTCTGGACATATGGAACATATGGTAAATCTACAGGATACTATTTAGGATTTTATTTCTAATTAAATTTTAGCCCTGTTTGAGCCTAAATCTCATTATTAGTTAACAGGATTTGCCAATTAAACTTATGTACCTTGAAATATTTCCTCCACTTTAAAGTATGGCCTTTGTACATTGCTAATTCATTCTTGTATCTTGAATTTTCTTTTGGGGGTGGGGCTAACCAGCCATATTTCTAGCAGCATTGTAAAGTCATGCACTAAATTTATTAAATTGATAGTCAATTGATTGGATAATTCTATCATTAAACTAAGCTTTCATTACATTTTGGTTTTGTTCCCTCATTAAACATTCTTTAAGAGGATTTCACTTGAGTTAGAATATTTAAATTACTGTGCAATAAATCTATTATTTTAATGAGTTTATTCCTGTTTGAAGATTTTAATTAGAGCAGGTTGTGGAAGAGATAGATACAGTAAATGGATAAAGTAGTGTCCAGGTAAAAGGTTAAGGATTTGCTGTCATTACACAAAATGAAGCTCTTTCTGGAGACAACTCATTAATGGGAAAACCTTCCTCTCTTACATGCACCAACAAGAAGTTCATTACTCAGTGAACCTCTGCTTATCAGGGATTATTAGTTCTTTCTTTCTTTTAAGAGAGACTTTATCCTCTAGTAACTAACACATCCATGCCTGTGGCCTGAGCTTGGCTTAGCAGTAAGAAAAAGTCGGGGATTCAGATTTTTTAACCAACAAATTTCCTCGCTAGACGGAGTGGGAGGGTGGAAAAGTAAAGGAGAAGATCAGTGAAGAGACAGATGAACTTTCAAAGAGAAAAAAAATCTTGCAAATTTAATTCACAGGCTGGGAATGGAAATGTCATTGCCTCACTCAGAGGGTTAATCACTTTCTAATTTAAACTGGCAAATTTTATAATGACACTGTGAAATTAGCAGCATTTTATTGTGTTAATTATCTGCAGGACACTACATCATTACTTCTAATAAATGTAAATGAGATTGCCTCTCCTAGGACAATATAGAAGGAAGGTGAATTTTTATTGGCTATTTACTGGATTTGAGACAAATTGTTTCTCCCTACCACCTCTACCCCCCCACATGCCATAGAGCACATTTAATATGGTTTGCTGCACTGCCCTGTTTTCTGTGCATTTTAGTCAATAAAGTATACAAGGGAATTTTAAAGGTCATTACAGCTCATTGCTCATTTGAGCTAATTTTCACTTAAGGCAAGGCTGATGGTAAAAATCACATCAACTGTATTAGAGCTAAGTTGTAGGATTGTAGAGTTTAAATATATCAATAATTAAATATTCCACTTTTTTTGACAGACTCAAAATGCCTGCTAGCATGTGTCTTTGTCAAAACAGACAAGAAAGTGCTTTCCAATAGGCCTGTCACTCAACATCCTTGATGCTGCAATGTTAGGCAATGCAATGAACACTAGGCATTCACAAAACTTACTAAGAAGCAAATGTGTGGAGTATTCTGATTTTCAGCCAGACATATTAAACTATCAGATAATGGAAAATATAGGTTTCACACCCGTAATGTGCAAAAATTCACAAATGTGAAACTAGTGTCAGAGTCCTTTCTGGATATATAATTTTCATCACCCAAATCATATAGATTAATTAGTAGTTAGGTTATCTGGTATTTTTTTTTTTTTTTTTTAA
The DNA here is from genome assembly GCF_000691845.1 of Merops nubicus. Lineage (NCBI taxonomy): Eukaryota > Metazoa > Chordata > Aves > Coraciiformes > Meropidae > Merops > Merops nubicus. Next base: position 19,946 of record NW_008620230.1, on the reverse strand, counting down.
TAGTTAGGCCATTTCATCAACATCTGCACTCCTAATCTCTGTATTTAAGGCCTGAGCATGTCAAAAGAAATGCTAATACTTTCCAAAGTAGGACTTAGGAAGACACTTCTGAACTTTTGAATGTTTATCTGATTCTTTTGGCTACAATTATTTTGAATTTGTGTTGAGAATGGCTGAGGGGGAAAAAAAAAAAAACCAAAACCCAAACCAGACCAAACCAAGAAATCTGCAGATTCCAGAATAATAGAGTCCAATAGCATAGCCCTGAAGAGTTCGGTGTATTTCTGGACCACAATCACTTTCCTCCAAATCATTATCTTTACACGATGCCACTGGAACGTGACTCCATAGGTTTCCCTGATTAGTTAGCAATCCTGCCTTGATGTTCACTGCATTCTATGAAAGACACTTCTAAACATAACTGCCAAACAGCCTAAGACTTGAATCTGCTCTCTGCTAATGGTATTCATGATTGCCTTATTGATTGCCTGTGATAACAACTCCTGGTCATGAATCTTCTGGGATCTCCCTCTTTTTAGGTGTCATTACACAAGTAAACGTTTCCCAAACTGCTGTACTGTTTAGGATGGTCTCCTTGCACCCATCCAGATGGGTCATGGTTTGCCATACCCAGTTCTGCAGGCATAACATCCTTAAGCCTTTTCCCCTTGAAAGCATCTGTAAGCAGTTGAAGGTCATAATTGTTCACTTGCAAGATCAATATACCATTAAATTGTGACAAAAAGCACTACCAGATTATTAAGTCTTCAGTCATACCCTCAATAATCCTCATAAAATGATGAACTATTTTAACCTCACTGTGGCTGTTAACAGTTGCTCAAAAACCCATCCCAGTAAGAGAGTATTGAGAAAAACTGGAAATTTTGTCTTTCAGATATTTTTGCTGTAAACAATCCATCTTACTTGCTTTGTACCATCATTTGTATTGAATGAGAGCCACACAACACCACTCTAAATCAAGGCTGAGTACAACGTTCAACAGAAGCCATTTGGATAGCATCTTCTTGTCCTGGCCTAACTTCCTGTGAATTGAAGGCCTCCTGTAACTAAAGCAGCCTCTTCTCACTAGAGAAGTGGTAATTTGTGTAGTCAGTGAAGATGTCTTGAAATAAACAGGTGTTTTGGATGAAGGAGAGACAGCTAAGGAGAAAAACACCATTACTTTACTCACATGAAAAAATATGACTGTGGCTAACACAAAAGGAATTGCACAAAAGTTCCGTTCACTGTCTCTCTTTGCACCATGCCAAAAATGTCACATATTGGACATGATACTAGACAGTCCATTGACAATGCGGTTTTATTAAGTAAGTCCCTAAAAGAGCAAACAAGTGCCTGAAAACTGCCTTATGTTCTAGCAGATGAGGAAATCCCACCCCCTATCAGATATAGCCATCAGCCCTACCTAGCCAGATCTCCCATGTATAGCCTAAATGTAGGAAAAGACAGGAAGCAATGAAGCTTCAGGTCAGTTAAGGCTTCCACTGATCTACGAGTGTATCATATGTAATGAAGGAGCCTAAAATCTCCTGGCTGTATCACAGATACCTTAAGTAGGAAAAGAGACCCTGTTTTAATGGCACTAATAACTGCATTTAATTTATATACAGATATTTAGAGGATAGGAAGAGGCAGGATTTAATTTCATTTGCACTTACCTGACATTTCTAGTATTTCAAGTCATCAGTCTTTTACCCCAATAGGTTGCTAAGGTTTCCTGAAACATGCAAGCCCTCCCATTAGAACCATAGCATCATTTAGGTTGGAAAAGACCTTTAAGATCATCAAGTCCAACCATTAACTTAGCTCTACCAAGTCCACTGCTAAATCGTGTCCCTAAGCACCACATCTACAAGACTTTCAATCACATCCAGGGGTGGTGATTCAACCACTTTCCTGGGCATCCTATTCCAGTGCTTGACAACCCTTTCTGTGAAGAAATTTTTCCTGATATCCAACCTAAACCTCTGCTGGTGCAGCTTGAGGCCATTTCCTTTTGTCCTATCACTTGTTACTTGTGAGAAGATATTAGCATCCACTAAAATACTCTGGAGTAAAAAAAGTCTGAAATAGCCTTTACAATTTAATAAGAAGCAATACGACACTGAATAAAAGGATGGAAAAAATGCACTTCCCACTAATTTGAAGGTGGTGTCACAAAAGGCACTGAAGCTGGCCACAAGGAGGTTCTGCACCCTGTGCAGTCATACCTTGGGGAAGAGATTGATAAGAATCTGGTAGACTGAACCCTAACCAACACTATAGCTCAATTTATTTATTTTTTTTTCTTCTTTTAACACACTGTGTCTTAGCCCTCAGATTGACAAATGAAGCCAGAATGAAACAACACACATGCCAAAAATTCTAAAATATTTATGATAATTGTTATGAACTGCCATATGGTTGATATGCTTAATGTAACTGCTGGGCAGTTACTGAATTCACAATACAAATCTTATATTTAAAATTATTCAAATGTATAAAAGAACTAATCCCAAGGATGCTTTATTTCTGCCAATATTATAGCCCCTCCACTCCTTTCTGGTATTCTAAATTATGTTCTATTTTTCAAAGTCCTCTTGAAATCTCTCAACAGAATGTCATCAAGTGTCTGGCACTAGGTTTTTCTACAAGGAAATCTTTGTGTACAAATCTTTGTGTACAAATCGTGCAATAGTTTTTACAGTATTAGCCAATATTGCTTTTCTGTGTGTATGAAGCAGTTTTGAAAGACTTATTATCTGTTTACTCGTCTTTTCAATCAGTGCAAACAGACAATTGTGAATGAGAACTTAAAAGTGTAAATTTTTGCTGTTCTTTATTTACAGGAACAAGAGTATATTAAAACTTGCTTAAAAAGAGAAAAAAAATTATGTTTATATGTGGAGAGCTGACATACTAGTTTATCCAAACAAATTTTTAAATAAAGAAAACAAATAAGCCCTAAACTTGGTCCTTAGAAGATATTTCTGTAGGTCACAAGTAATGAAAAAAGCGGTTTAAATACCTCAGTGAAATCTTAATACAAGTGGTGCCATTGGCTAATATAGGGAAAAAATACTGCTTTGTATTCCTTAAAACTTAAGGCTTATTTTACAGGAAGCTTTATTGCACTAATGCTTGTTAGTCAGGAAGCAAAAAAATCCTTTTGTATCAGTAGTCTGAGAACACAGACAGTGATACTACTTTGTACCATGCTGTCAAGCCATAACACAATAGAGTCATTACACTCAAAGCCATAGTCAGCACACTTACATTTCTGCAACCGTGGCTCCTCCCTCTAGCTGGCCTATGCTTTATTGCAGATTTTTACATTTGAGTCTAAGTCTCAAAAAGGTTACACTTTCCAATAGGATTTAAACTTAAAATGAAGATAAGAAATCAAAAATGGTGAGATACACTGAATGGGTAAATAGAGATAAATAGACCCTCTTTTGATCAGAAAACATTTCTGCTGATACAAGTTCAAACAATATAGTGTTATGATACAAATGTACTTTTGGTGTAAGGACCCCACCTGGAGTATTGCATCCAGCTCTGGAGTCCTCAGTACAAGAAAGTCATGGATTTGTTTGAACTAGTCCAAGAGAAGGCTATGAAAGTGATCAGAGGGTTGGAACACCTCTCCTATGAAAAAGGCTGAAAGAGCTGGGAGAGTTCAGCCAGAAGAAGAGAAGGTTCTGTGTAGACCTTATTGTGGCCTTTTGACTCTTAAAGGGGGCTTATATGTGGGACAGTCTTTTTAGCAGAGCGTGTTGTGACAGGACAAGGGGTAATGGTTTTAAATAAAAACAGGATAGATTTAGCCTAGATATAATGAAGAAATTTTTTTATCCAGAGGGTGGTGTAACACTACTACAGGCTCTACTACAGTGCCCAGAGAGCTGGTAGATGCTGCATCCCTAGAAACACTCAAGGTCAGGTGAGCAACCTGATTTAGTTGAAGATGTCCCTTCTCACTGCCAGGGGTTTAGACTAGATGACTCTGAAGGTCTGTTCGAACCCAAATCAGTCTATGATTCTATGATTCTATGTACGGCTTGCTGAAACAGAATCCACTGATGCTTTGGCTACACATTTTATTGGCTCAATTGCAAAAAATAATTCTGTGGATAGCTATGCAATCTAATATTAATTTTATCAAATAAGGGATTGGGTGTTTGCATTATTTTTACTGGTTAGACTAAGAATTGCATTCTAGCTCTACCATAACAAGGCTGCTCAAGTTGTGTTATTTGCTTATTTTCTTTAAATTGTAGTAAGTTCCGGCATCTCACAAAATGCAAAGCTCCATCCTGTCCAACTGTAACTTCTTTGCTGAAAGCTCAGCATCACCCCACATTTATCTCTCTCTCTCTCTTTTTTTTTTTTTTTTTCCCCTTCCCCAGTCCGTTTTTCTAGAGCTCAGGGTGTTGGAAAGGGAGGAATAATAATTGCTGCTGGTTCCCTTTACCTGGTGGAAGATCAGATCACTAGCTTTGTTTCTGCTGTCCTGCGATGGACTGGTAAGGGTCAGGTGAGGATGCCTAATCTGTAGTGGTTCTCCTTTACGTTCTTTATCTCTCCTTCTAATGAAGAACAGGAGGACACATAACTTGGGCATCTTCTCCTCCTCCAAAGGAAAAAAAGACACAATGGCACTTTTCAAAAGTAGTGCAACATGAATTGCTTAACAAGCATCATTTTTTTGGTCAAGCTCTTACTTAGACAAAGAGACAGCTAGAAGACACGTGATACCATGATGGTTAACTGACTGGAAATGGGTAGAGGGGTTTTTGGAAGTATTTCTGTTAAATATGGCCTTGTTCAATGAAGCTGGTTTTTGGCTGAACAAATTCTCATTGAGCACCTTTCTCCTGGGGAAGCCTCAGATTCTTTGGGATTTTGCAGTACTTCTGAAAACATTTGATGCATTAGTGTCATTCAAACTAGAGTCAGAGAAAACGCTACACTATTTTTTCTACTGTGTGCTTTGTTTCAAAAGTAAAATGCAGCTTGATTCTACATATTAGGATAGAAGTTTGCATATCCTATCCTTCCAAAACTCAAAGTTCTATATGTGTTGATTTTAGCTACACAGCATATGTATATCTATATTTGCTTGCATAGAAAAAATACTAAATATGCAAGAAGATACTGCATTTCTCTTCATCCATTTCACAACTTAATTTCATCAAACATTTCACAACTTAATTTCTCATTACATCAATTATATCTTGATTTTTATGTCAGTTTTTATCACAAGAAATGGTGCATAGAAGAAAAAAATACTATTGCCATCAGCTGAATACCAAACTATGCTTGCTTTTTTCCTTAAGAGTAACCTAAAAAAACCCCAAAACTCCTTCTTTTCAACGTTTTTTTTTAAGATATAAAGACTTAACATTTTATCTAGGATTGTTGCATTCATAAATACAACCTGCTAAAGATTATTTCAGAATTGCATCTGCATTGCTAAACAATATTTGAAAAGAAGCATGGTTCCCTTGATATAAAATAACGTTATCAACCCCTCCAAACAGTGAGCAGCTTCTTGCTTCCAAAAGATTAAAATAATTATTACAGTAATCTAAAAATCTGCTGATTCGGTACTTGATTTGAATGCTGATTTGATCTCTAATGAGCTAAAAGCGCATCTTTGAAAAATGTCGATCTCTGAGGAAAGTAATTAACAAAAAAAGATGTAGCTGTACATACATCATCTAAGTGCAGAACCCTAACTGGATCAGTGCTGCAACTGGGGAAATCTGCTCTGTGATAATATCACTGTGCCTCTCTCTGTTTATTTGGAAGTGCAAGGCTTGAGTAGTAAAGTAGGTAGATATCACTGACAAGTGGCTGTGATCTGGCTCCTAGCTTGCTTATTCCTAGCCCGTCAAAAACCTACAGTGCCACATGGCAAAAATCGACATGATTAGAGCTCTTTACTCAGCAGAGTGCCAGGCTGGGATAATAGTGATACATTAGAGGTCAAGTCTGAGATTAATTTACTGAACTGTGAAGGAAGGTTAGCTTGATGTCTGCACTACCCTGTGTTTTATATGGGTGAGTTCGCTACAGTTAAAATAAGAAATGATCCAAATAATCACCCTTTCCTTTGAGCCAAACAACTAGCATCTAAAGAAGCATCCCCATCACAAAAGAGCAATCAGTCCCTAGCTTGCTTTCTGTGGAAAAACAGCACTGGTGCTGAGTATGGGAATCAGTTTTTTTAAAAAAAATAATGTATGTAGTAGTCTTCACTTAGCCTACAGTCTCTTAGTTCATACATTTTGTACAGGAACCATGTCATGCCTTTAAAAAAGCAGCCATTTGGGGACTTTAATGTAGTCCCAGTGGTGCACTCTATTTGTTTATCTATTAAATTTCTTATATTTGCTGTAGTCATTTTTGTCACACTTCTCTGCGTCCTCTTTCTTCTGTTTCCTATTGGGGGTAAGGCAACCAGATGGAACACAGTTTTAAAAGCAAGGCCATATTGTCAACTTGTATAATAACACCATAATATTTTGCCATTTCTTTCTTTAGTCATTTCTTAATGCAGTCTGAAAAGTTTGTAGGCATTTTTTTAAATCTTTTTCTAATTGGCTACATTCAGTTTAGAACTTACATTTAGTGGCTCAGGATTTTTTTTTTTCTTTCAGTATGTGTTGCCTTACGATGTTCTCAATCTACTGTTATGTTGGATAAACACACATGTTCAGTGTAAAAAAAACCACAGAAAACTATAATATCGCCTCTGGTTAGGCAGATGCATTAATCAAATGTTTTGGGAATGACTTAATCATCTGGATGAGAAAATACGTGTGCATCAATGAAAATGCTCATTATTTGTTGTTGACTGTTTTACTGTTTACTCCACTGAGGGAGCACAAGAAAATACTAAGCTTTAAACAACCAGTAAAATATCACAAATAACAATTAGTCATATTAGAGTGTTCTCTTACATTACTTAATAAACTGGAAATAATTATCCAAACTATGTAAAAATATAAATATTTAAGGCAGGCAAAACATGGGGCTGATTGCAAGTTATTCACTAATTGGGGCTTTTCTAAAATCACAAAGCTGCTTCTCAAATAGAATGCTGAGTTCCAATCTTCGCTTTTTCTTATTTGTTTCTTTTTTCTCTCGTTTGACGTTTTAGCCTCAAATTTAAGCATTAGAAGGATAACAGATACAAATTTACATCTAGATATTCCAAAAAATAGTTACTAAATTCTTGGACCTCTGTTTATTGACTCAGTATAACCATCAGTTCTCATAAGTTCTAGAAATCAGATATTACATGAATCACAGGAACACTGCAAAAAACTTAGACCTTTTCAATTTTATAACCTCAATACTGAAAGAAGGCTGACAGAATCTAGTGGGAAAAGGATTAATGCAAAACATAAATACTAAAGAAAATGGTTGTTTGATATATTTCACTAATGAAATTATTCCAACACGTGTTTCTCTGAAATGATTGAGGAAGGTGGATATTCAGACCACATCAGATGGGGGAGGCCATCTGAACATCAAATTGTGAGAAGACTTTTTCCTTTTATGTTTTAATCACAGGAATATGCAAACTCAGCCATGAAATGAGAATGCAAACTAGCATAGTGAAGCACAACTAAAGTGTGGCAAATCCAAAACCTGAATGTAAAATTGCAAAAAATCAGCACAAGCAGGAAGTCTTTTGGCACAGTCAAATGTTAGGTGTCTCCCTGAAGTACATGAGAGTGTGTTAAGTTCTGTCTAGATAGAAATAGGTTGCATAAAGGGCATAATAGAAGGAAGCAAGCAACATTGGAGCCAGTAGCCAGTGGCACACTCACAATGAGTCACTAAAGCAATAGCATGAAGTTCCATGAAAAGTAGTAAAAGACATACAGAGAGGTTTGTGTGATGAGGTCAGTAGAGAGGAACTTCAAAAGATATAACATGAGGGAAAAAAAAAAAAGATTACCAAGCACTGAAATCAAAGTCTACCTTACAGAGGCAAAAAGAAATCATATTAAATGAAAAAGAAACAGAGGTTAAAAACTGTCAAAGAAATAAGGATATCAGGTAAAGAGAAAGACTAAGGTATCTGTATTTGGATTTGAGGTGCATGACAAAGAAAGTAATAATTGCTAGTAGAAATATGTTCAAAGAATGTAGATAAATATTTGAAATACAGGAGGGAAAGTTACATAGGGGCAAAAACAGGGAAATGTCAAGTAACTGCAGTGTCCTGTTTACACAGCAACCTGCATTGCATTTGCAGCTAAAGCGTTCTTGACTTTATTTTCCAAATCAGTGTGCCTGTGTATGTGCATATGAGCGTGTGACTGCACAAATCGCTTAAATGCAGAAAGCAGTGGAGCAGAACAGAGCAGCTGTTTAGAACTGCACAGCAACGAGACATGACAGTTTAGGACATGAAGTAAAGGAGAATATGGTATCCAGCTGAAGCTGCAGAAGGGATTTTATGTCAACAGAATGCAATTACCAAAACTGGAGTATTTCCAGGACAATAGAACTAGCAAAGGGGATAATCATTATTGCCTGAAATTGGATATAATAAAGGAATTAGTTAGACAGAGATAACTTGTTCAGAAAAGAGAACAAGATGAGATGGTGAAAGAAATTGGAAAGGGTTGTAAAAGCCATGATCTCCTAACAAAGAGAGATTGCAGATATAAGCTAGGTCATACTGGGTAAAGGATACGAATCAGGCAGTTTTACAGATATTAAAATGATTTGATCTTTTATACTCTAAAGAAAGGTAAAAATTAGGGTCAAACCTTTCTCTTCTATCTCATTCCATGAGCTACGGATGCATGAGAGAGAAAAACAGCATCTGGCTAACAAAAAAGATCTGATTCTTGCCATCACTATGAGTAATGCATGGATAAGTGATAGAAGGCTCAGAGTCAGGATCTCTGCAAAACAACCACAAGCTGTTAAATTTTGCCATTACACCTGGAGAAAACCTCTGCACACATCCTGAACTTCCCTGTGCACATTTCAAAGAATATATATAGAGAAAAAATGAAGTTTAGAGATTTGAAAGATTAAGACTGAATAATGCCCTATTGCTTTTCATTGCAGTATAGAAGCTAGAGCTGACAGCTGTAAAAGCCAAAACCAAACCTCAAATGTACAGCTCCTTTATGTATCTCATAGTTTCATTTCAATAGCTTTATCAATGGGTAAAGCAGAGGTCAAATTTCTCAGATGCTGTGACACTTTGTAGCATCTCCAATGTTAATTTAACCCAGTTGAGGGGCTAGGCAGGGCCTTTACCTATATGCTGCATCCTGCCTATGCAGGCAGCATTGTAAACTCACCTTTCATTGGAGTGTGTGATTGGAAAGGATTGATAATATATGCACAGTTACCCTACGATACCAGACAATAAAAGTGCTAACATTTACTAAAGTTCATGAGCTGTGGTCTTTCTGAGTCATAGTAGAAATCAACATTTCCCTAGACATTTTGAGTTATTTTGCTTTATGCTTTAATTCCTTGAAATCTTAAATAACTTTTATGGAAGTCATCAGAAAAAAAAAAAGGAGAAAAAAAAAAAAAAAAGAATGAGAAAGGCAACAAAGGGAGCTCTTCAGGGTGCATTTGTCTTAATTAAACATACATCAGCTTGAGCTCACACAATGTGGTCATGTTTAACATATCTGAAAACACGGTTTGAGTAAGTATCTGAAGGGCTTGATGGAGAACATATTTTGCCTGGATTTTAGCAAAAGCTTTTGGTACAATGCCATATAGGAATCTAATCCACCAGCTAATCATTAAATCTATTACGAGGTGAGCTACTTGACTGGATTAAGTTCTGGTGTGTGAATTGATTTGGTTTAAGGTAGAAAGAACTAGTGGAATTCAGCAAAGAAACAGGTCCACTTGGTGATGGCAGTCCCTTTCTATTCCTGTCCCTTGTATGGTTATTTAGGAGAGGGAAGAAGGTCGATTTAGGGTAAAATTTCACCTTTCTCCTGGCATATCGGTCTTCTTTCATGGGGACATTAGAACATTTTCCTATGAGCAAAATTAATGAGCAAGTCAATTTTCCAGAAGCTATGTTTTTTGTTGCTTTTAGTAACAAAATATTCTTGTACTGAAACATTTGGTATCAGCCTGCAGAGTAAGGCGGAGAAGAAGAAAAAAAGAAAGAGGAAGACTTTTTAATAGTTTTTTATTATTATGATTGCTATAGGTTATTTTTCTGTTGTTCTCAATGGATCTCTCACATAGGACATTCTGTGGGATGACAGTACTTGTCGTAGTTTTTACTCATCTGCAGAAAAAAAACGCATAAAACTGATCGTGCTTCCAAACCTACAAGTTTCCACTCCAAAGCATGTTTGGTTTCATTAAGCCAGTGGATATGCAAGACAGGACGTTGCAGTTTTACAAGTATATATGGTCCTTCATGCTTAGAGATATGAAAGTCTTTACAGAGATTCCTATTATGTTATTCCTGCTCTCCATCCACATTTTCAATACCTCCAAAGATCACCACATTCCATCACTTCCTTATCACTTTTATGTCAGCAGATCGCCTGTCTCTTGATAATATTTGTAGATACAAATTGTAGGCCTGTGCTCAAACCACATGAATTTCTGTGGATTCTCTGATGATTCGGTGAACTATTTCCACACTTGCTTCCACTAGATTTCCTTGCTCGTTGGTTAGCCAGATAGTGCTCTCCTGCAGCACGGCTTCTATGACAGCTGAAGACTTCTCCTCAGTCTCTTCTTTCTGACCAGATGTGGAATGATTTCTATTCCTTTGGGCTGATATTCTAGCCAGTTTGCCTAACCAAAGCAGATCCAAGCCATAAGTCTGTGTTAGTACTAGTTTCCAGCAATCTATAGTAATTAGTTTTGCTATGCTGGCTCCTGGTGTAATGATAGAAAGCGTTTTCAAAAGTGGTAAACTACTGAAATTATCAATGCAATGTTTCTTCTTCTATGAAGGAGTGAGGTATGGAGATGAAACAGATTGGAGTATGCTACTTCATGATGCATATTTATACGTTAGGTGCTTATGGAAGTATAATGAAAAGAAAAAATGTAAATCAAAATTTTGAAGTTTGCATGGTATGCTTGAAGATAATAATCAGATTGGATCAAAAGTAAAAATCATTTTGGTATCCATTTATGACAACCAACTCTCCCCCAATTATTTTTTCTGTAATAATAGGGCAGGGATTCTTAGCATGTTCCAGGATGTGACTGCCACTGAAAAATGTTCTTTCTGAAATATAGGTGTGCTGGAATCCTGCTAACACCAAAGCACTTCTCTACTGTTCAGATGTCTTCATACTGACAGGCCAGGGAAAAAAAAAAAGCAAAACATGCAAACTCTAAAAAAAAAATTGTGGCTTACTTCATGCTCTGCAACCTGCTGAAGGTGATCGCCGACACTAACACTGAAGGAATCAGGTGCTACATCTGGGGACACTGTTCCTAGGCATGGACCCTGTAATGGTCCTTCTTACATGATGGGATTCATTTTGTGCTTATATGTTGTGAGCATAGCTCCTGCAGGAGAAACAATTTCTGATAGCAGGCCTTGGTAGAAAAAATAACTTATCACTTACCTGTAGAATTATTAAACAAGTCCTCAGTCTTACTTATTTGTTGCTGACACCCACAGTTCTCCTTCCTCTTTCTTGACTGGCAAATAGACCTTTCTACAGAACATGAGCCTTACAATTCTTTTTAGTGTGGAAGCACATATGTTTTATTCAGTTCTCATATCTTTGCCCAGAGCACAAAGCAAGTCCTTAATAATTTAGTCTTACAGATGACTCAGAATCATCATATCCCAGGCTTACCCTTAAACCAAAGCTATTCATGGTCTGAACTTAGTATTATAGCTTTTAAATTCATGACTCTAGGAGCAGACAGTACTTATAAAAGCACATCGTATATATTTTTTTTGTGTTAAATGTCAAACTATTAAGGTTTATATTTCCTAACTTTTCCAAAGATTAGGGGAAATACAACTTAGTTGCTGTACTTCACAGAGCTAAGAAAGCCTGAGAATATTGTGGTTTCAGCCGCTTTGCTGCAGTCTTCATAATGCTGCAAGAAAATGACTTCAATGTACTCATTTGACAGTCATTCTTGGACACACAGCAACTACTGTCATGCATTTTATCCTATCAACCTATAGCACTTGGGGGTACATTCCTACTATGGGGTACTAGGAGTCAGTTTAACAGTTTTGTCAGAAAGGATCAGTCCAGAAGAGCTGCTCTGCTAGAAAGATCCTTGAGTAGATAACATCATCTTCTGGCATAAAACTCTATCTAACTGTAATCACCTCTGGAGTCACTAGCGAAATGTATAAAAAACGGTGCTCAAAGTGTGCAAGTTTTTCAGTTGAGTGACATATCTTTCAGTAGAGTGACTCATCCCCAAAAATCACTTTTCATTTGATTCCAGGTAGTGATCTTCTGAAGCTTGAAGAATACCCTTTTTTTTCCTGACACACGTACATGTAGACATTACTCTCATCATGTGACCTTCTAGATATTTTTAGAAATATCTTCAGCCTCCTCAGATTAATAATAATAAATAATTACAATCATTAATAATTCAGCACTTCATAGTGAGCTCAGTGAATGAATTCTACAGGCCAATAATGTGTCTGATTTAAAAGTGGGAAAAATCCTATTAGAGAATAAGTAGTCAGTTTGACGGCAAATTCCTGGAGGATTATGGGTATTGTTTCTGATTTGCTTTTTATCTTGACATACCTTGTGGATCAACTGTAGCAAGATTACAATCATCATCATTCACCAGAGCCTGAATCTTCGGTGAACAGCTAACTTTAGCCTTATATATTCATATCCTGGAGAAATCAATCCTTTTTAATCCTTCCATTGCATACTGACAAGTCTTCTCAAGGTACCTTATGTGTTTTTTATACCAGTGCAAGTTCATAGGATCAAAACTAAATGAATTAAGAAAATCTATTTCAAAGTGAAACTCCTGTTTATCTTGTCACTGTGTAAATTAAGGTGAATGTTTATTCTGCATAACAGAGGGAGGTCCTATGTAAACAGAGGTGAGGTAAAGGAGAAATGCAAAAATGTCCTTTTTTGCAAGCCACCTTACTCTGTTTACATGGGTGTGAAAAAAACTATATTTGAATAAAAAAAAACTGTCTTGGTTTTGGTTAGAATAGGGTTAATTTTCACCAAGAGCTGTGAGGGGGACAGCCAGGATAGACAACCAAACCAGCCAATGGGTTATTTGATACCAAGCCAACGTCACACCTGTTATATAAGGGCCAGGCCAGGTACCTGGCATATACTGTTGGTGCAGCTCTGGTTGGTCTGTGCAGTTTATAGCACTTGTTTTATATAATGTTGCATAATTATTATTGTTATTGTTACTTCTCCTCTTGCAGTGTTCTATTACATTTTCCTTAACCCACAGACGTTTTTCTCCTTATTCTCCTTCCCATCCCACCAGGGAGGAGTAGGGAGGGAGAGGAGGGAGGGGAGGGGTGTGAGGGAGCAGGTACATGGTGCTCAGATCCCAGATGGGTCTAAACCACGACAGCAACTAAAGTAAAGGTCTTAGCACCTAGGATACCATTCACAATATGTCTAATGGAAGAATGAGAGAAAACAGGCAGGAACTAGTGTATGTGATTTTGCCTGCGCAAATGACTGATCCAGCTCAAAGACCTGGGGCCAGAGCAAGACTGGATTTTTTTTTGCTTGGCTGGTAATAATTAAACACAGTTTAGTCAGTACACTTCTTGCCTACGGTCTGGTAGAAGGGTTGTCAGAACATAGAGGGGCCTTGCTTGACCACCAAAAGTTCAATCTTCCTCCTGTTGTATATGATTTTGTCACAAAATGACAAAAGGGATGATTTTGTTTTCAAATCAAGGAACCATTCATTAGCTAAGGTTTGCACAGGGTTTTGGTTCCTAGCAGAAGGAATTCATTGTGCTTCAGCAGACATCATGATTAATTAGAACTTGTATTCAGACAGAAGGAAACCCAACAAACCACAATAAGCCTACCTTCTCAATCATGTCAGTTTGAGAGGGAAATGAAGACATATGAACAGAACTAGGATCATCCAATCCCCTTTTCTTCTTCTCCAGTGTGGAAACAGTCACAGCAGTATCACAGGATGTGGTCTGCACTGAGCAGGTAATCTAAAGAACAAAACCAGTAAATATCCACTACTTCAATTAGATGGGTTCTGTAGGTCTAAGCTGTGATGTCTGTGTTTCAGGAGACATAATTCAAACTGATCAGTGACTTACTTAATATACATACTCTAAGGTGATGTTACGGATAAACCCTCAAAATGCACCTACTGCTTTGCTAATAGCATGCTTTGGCCAGTAACTAAAATTGCTTGTGAGTTGTCTTTAGGTTGTATGGCCCTGGGTTAATCTTATCTGACATCAGTCAAATTCACTGGTAGCATCCTTGCAGAGTTGTCAGCACCTCAACATGACAATCAGAGATGTGAAGTGCTGCCTGTGTTGTTCGTATTCATCCAAGCATGGAGGTGTGCAGGATGATAACCAAACATTACGCACATAAATATGTCATGCCAATCAAAGCCATTTTTATGTTAAAGGCTGATGTGATGTGTAAATGGTAACTAAATACCATGCAATGGCTATCGTTATTTCTAGATTGTGGGGAAACAACAAGAAGAATTTATCTAGGTCTTTTATTAAATCTTTGCTTACTGATCTCAAAACAGCTCATAAATTTAGTTCCATTTTTACCATACCAGTTTCACCAGTAATGAAATACTGTTTCATGCAACCCTGTTATATTTCTAATTCCTTGTGTAGCACTAGGTGTGTCACTGAGGTTACTTCTTTTTAAAAAACAAACCCAGACTAATACCATACTGTCTGAGGGTCTAATACATTTACCTTGTTGTTGCTGTAATATCCTTAGGGTGTCCTCACAAAGAGTTGTCCATTTTACTTTATGCTGTACAAGCATAGAGTAAGGGACGTCTGCTTTTCTAAAGATCTGAGGTTTAAAGAGATGTTTAGAAAACTGAACTGAGAATAGTTGGCAAGTATACTGTGTCTTCCCCAAGCCAAGAAGCTAGACCAAACATCTCCTTTCCTGTGTACAGAAAAATAACATATCTTTTGAGATAACATAATTTTCAATGAGAAAAAGATGTACGTATGTTTCTTAAAACACACTCAATCAAAATATATCTTGAGGTGATGCCAGCAGGAGGCTGAGTGACAAAACTCCTGATTTTCTTCCTATGGCCTTTCCAGGAGAAAAAGCCAAACCAAGAGCTTAAAAGAATGTTTCTAAATTAATATATCTCTGTTTGTTAGCACTCTCTTTCTTTACTGTTTCATATAGCAATCTTTTAGAAGACAGTTTGTATTTTGACAAAAAAGTGAAATATGCTTACTATGTACCAGATTAGAACTGGAATTAGCATATTTGCTAGTTCTGCCTGGAAAGTTGAAATCAAAAGTTGACTTTGATGAAAAATAAAAGTCAGCCTGGTGGCAAAGTTTAGATCATGATCTAATGAGGTAATTTCATATTAAAGCAATAATATTCATCTTTGTATAAGATTTCATAGGTTCATAGAAATGTGAAATTGTTTGGGTTAGAAGGGACCTTACAGATCATCTAGTTCCAGCCCCCCTGACATGGGCAAGGATGGAGCATCTACAGCTTCCCTGTGTAATCTGCTCCAGTGTCTCAGCACTCTTGTAGTGAAGATCTTCTCCCTTACATCTAATCTAAATGTACCCTCTTCCAGTTTGAAACTATTACCCCTCATCCTATCACTACAAGACCTTGTAAAAAGTCCCACCCCATCTTTCTTATAGGCCCTCTTCAGATACTGGAAGGTTGCAATAAGTTCTCCATGGAGCCTTTGCCTCTCTAGGCTGAACAACCCAAACTCTCTCAGCCTGTCCTTGTAGGGAAGGTATTCCATCCCTCTGGTCATCTTCCACAGCCCTCCTCTGGACCTGCTCCAACAGGTCCATGTCATTTTTGTATTGGGGGCTCCAGAGCTGGATGCAGTACTCCAAGTGGGGTCTCTCGTGAGAGTGGAAGAGAGGCAGAGAATCATCTCCCTTGACCTGCTGGCCAAGCTTCTTAGTGAAGCTGATTATTTTCTTTGACTTTTGGATTTCCTTCAGATTTTGGAAGTGCAATTTAGTTGTCTAATCAAAGCTGTAGATATAGTAGGAGATCCTCATCTAGGATTTGATCCCTGTTCATCATAGCCAATGAATATATGATGTATGCCTGTAAAAAGAAGAAGAAGGTGGACCTGGAATACATTTTCTTTTTCCTGGCAAGTCTTAATTTCTGTAGGTGAAACAGCAAAGGGAATGAAAAAACAAAAAAACAGCTGGCTGCTTCAGCTACCTCTAGGTCAGGTTGGCACTGTGATAAAAGTTGTCCTCTTTTGTGGATTCTAAACTTATCTTTGCAAGATGTAAAAGCTGACTGAAACTCCCAGAGAGAGAGTTTTTCCTCCTATTTCTCACCCTTGTTTGCCAGGTGGGCTTAGTTTTTTTTAATTTATTTAGAATGAAAAGTGGCTGACATTCATCATTCCATTTGTATGCTTTTTCTTTCTTCTTCCTTTGTTGAAGTTAAACTAATAATATGCCACTTAAACAGGAAAAAAAAAAAAAGGACATTGCATTTTGCTATTATTTCCCTTGCTTCCTGCTTTCTAACAACCCAATGCATTGATTTATTTTTGTGTTTTCTAGAATATACTTTATAACCACAGTCTGATAGTCTTTCATACATCAAAGGTTACAGCTACACATACAGTGGGGGAAAATCTCACTGTCAGCTGTGATGTGGATGTGCATACTTGTGTATATCTGTATAGGTCTATAGTTGAGACTTTTCAGAATTGTTTAGATGTTTATGGTTATTACTGTATATTTACTTACACTTACCCACTTACTCAGACCCACATGGATGTATGGGTGATTGGATATACTCCTGCATACAATTACATAGTGACACCAGAATGGGTGTCAAGTAGTATGTGAATGCAGAAATACAGTTGTTCTTTACAATAAGTCCCTTAAAAAAAAATAGTAATCTCACTCACCTATTTCTTACTCCATTTTCCCTCTAATCAATGCAATTTTTAAGTATCCAAATTTTAACTATCTGAAGATGTAGGTTTTATTAAGCATGAAACAAACCTAAGAATAATTTCATTCTAATAAACCTTAGAAAATTATAGTTGTTGCTTTAAAGAGATAGTTTAAAGAATCACATAATCCTTTTTAGATGGTTTCCAAACTGTCCTTCCTTCCTTCCTTCCTTCCTTCCTTCCTTCCTTCCTTCCTTCCTTCCTTCCTTCCTTCCTTCTTTCCCATTTTCTATCTTCCTTTTTTTCTTTCTTCTTTTCTTTCTTCTTGGAATGTATTTTATCATCTGTCAGTTTTGCCCTATGATATGTCCTCTTAAATTGGATCTGTAAGCCCTTCATAAAGTTTAATAAATCTTCAGCATTTCACCCTAAGGAAATTATATTAAAAACCTTCAAATGTGAAGTTGGGCCCGCAGACACACAGCACTGGGAATTATATCACCATAATCAGCTTGTAATGAAAGCCTCTGTCGCTGTTCTCTCCCAATCATAATCTGCCTGTCTTTATGAAAAAAGGGGGGTTTGTCTGGGTTCATCTGCAAGCTTTAATTGGAAGATGTCTTCATTTCATTCCAGCCTACTGGGATAATAACTCAGCCCCATGTTTAAACACAGGCCCTTGCTGCTGATATTTTTTCATTTAGTAAAGCTTGTCTCTTTAAATGATTTAGCAAATCACCGTGAATGCCAAGGCGAGATGATTGGCAGATCATTGCTGGTGCACCATTTGCATGACATTTGTTCTTCAGCCCGGAAAGCTGCGGCAGGTAAACAACCAGGCCCGGTACTGACTCCCTGTGAGTCCTTCCCTGTTTATTTTCTCATAATCAAATGACATTTATGGAGAAGCAAATGCAGCTGCACATATATGGAGAAAAAAATGCAATCAGGCCAAACATGATGACTTCATTCAGGCGATATTTTGATTAGAGAAAGGACATTTTTATGGCATAGAGTTTCTTGCTAGTGATATCAGTCAAATTCCATTTTGCATTCTCTATTTTTTAATATAAGAGTTAGGTTCAAGTAATTGACTGCATCCAGTGACACTGTCAGTGTTTCAATGCAACACATAGAAGTGTAAATTTCTTTAAATTGTAGGGACTCTCTTCTACACCCCTCCGAATATTTTTTGTTACTAGAAAAATCTCTCTTTCTGTATATAAAGCTGTTCCATTGTGTCACCGTAGATTTTTCCTAAAAGAGATTTCAGAGACGAAGGTTATTTCAGAAGTTAAACATTTTAAACTTATTTCCTAGCATATCATTGTGTCAAGAGACTCAGCAGAGAACAAATTGAAAGATTTAAAAATGTATATAATATATAATGTACATATATTGCATCACACAATGGCTGTACAGCAACTGATAGAATCCTGCTGCTAGAGAAGTTTCATTTCTATTTCAAAGGCCCTTTGAAAACAGAAATTAAAAAAAAAAAAATGAAATTATTGACCATGGAATGAGGTTAGTGTGAGAAGGACACAGATACCGTGAGTTGTTACACTGTTTCTCAGTTCTTCTCAAGGAAGTATATTCTCATCCATCTGCTGAAGGAGGAAGACCTCTGTAGAAAGAGAACACGAAATCTGGAAGAGTCTTCAGTGGCTGTGTAAAAGAGGGGAAGCATAGTCATATGATCCCTGCACAGCCTGACCCAGAAAAGTTAAGAGTAGAATGCAGAATATTTTTAGTTACCTTCATATGAGTCTTTTTCTAAAACAGTACTTAAATAGTAGAATATATAGGCATGTGTATGTGGAGGGAAGGAAGAATGAGACTATAGCATGCTCTCTATTTAATAGACTGCTAATTGTTGGAAAATCTACTGACGAGTGTCTCACAAGAGGTTGCTGAGGGCTCAACATCTTGTGAAAATTTGGCCATAGAGTAAGAGAAAAATTTGCTTTGGCAGTGAGGAGAGCAAATGTTCCATTTCTTCTTTTCCCGGAAGAAATTCTACTTACATATTTTTGTGCTAGCTCTTTCTCCAGTTTTTTGGAAAGATCCTAGTCTGAGTCTAAAACAACATGAATTTTTATATTTTGCTTTTCAGTATTCAGAGCTTCATCTCCCTGGAGTGACTATCGTTTACTGCATCAGTCTTTAAGTAGGCACTAAGTAATCTGTAGATGGCATCCAATATTAGACTTGCTAATTGGGCTAATAGGGTTTCCAGTGTAACATTGGGCTCAAGGTCCTCAAGCAGAGCAGGGGACAGCTGCTTAGGCACTTGCTGTATTTTTTAGCTTCTCAGGCTTGTGAGTTCCTATACAGACCAACTGAGTTCAGTGTGAGAAAACATAATATACATAGTGCAGCCTGAATTCAAAAGGAATCTCTAATGTGGCTCAAGAAATTACTGAACCAGGTAACCAGAGGAGAGCTGTAATAAGAACTGTGCAGAGGTAATTGGCCCTGCAATTGGAGCTGAGAGAGAGAAATGGGAAATACTGCCTCTCTACTTGGTAGCTGGGAAACTGAGGGAAAGATGGGATATACAGAGAAGCAGACATAACAATAAAACTGATGGATCAGGGAGTCATTTGGAGAGTCTGTCTCTGTCATACTCAGTGCTGAGAAGGTAATGCAGGCTCAGGGTTTGGAGGGATAAGGGTGATGAGACTCAGTGCTCGAAGATGATGTGGCTTGGGATATCAAACGCATCCTCAATTGTTGCCAAATGGAGACTGCATAATCAGAGAGTGGGGAAGGTCAGAAAAATGGAATAGAATTGTCAGTACTTATAGAATCATAGAATCATA
>NW_008620229.1:1118-2262 GCF_000691845.1 Merops nubicus | reverse complement strand
CGGGATGGCACCGGAGACCAGGAAACTGCAAACCCGTGGGGAGCCACCTCCGCCCGCCCCGGCTGGGGGGTGGCACCGGCCTCGGGCAGCCCCCCCGAGGGGAAAGGCGGCCTGCCTGGGGAGCTTAGCTTGGTGTTGGCGTCACCCCCCCTCTCCCACAGCTTGGGGGGCGGTGGAGAATAAAGAGAGGTCACCCCAAGTCCTGTCCTCATTCCCTGCCCCTCTGCCCGTCCTCTGTGGCCCTTCCGAAGAAATAAATTGCCTTTTATACAAACCCCCTCACTCTGTTATGTCCTACTTGGTGCTGAACCAGCCCATGGCCCGTTTTGTCCTTTTTCTTTGTTTTTTTTTTAAGCAAAAATTGTGGTTTGATTATTTAAGAGACTCACCAGATCCAGCCTGGTTCACTGCTGGGCACTCGCAGAGCTGTAAATCTTTGTAAGATAGGATTATTTTATAACGATGGATAGAAAAGCACCAACTTTTTTTTTTTTTTTAAAAAAAAATGGACAATAAAAATGAGGTGGATTGTTAATGAACTGAAATGATGTGTTGATTTCTTTGAATTAAACCAGAACTGTTCTTGGGGGAGGTATTGTTTGAGGGCTGAAGTCAGTTTTTCTGCTGTTTCAAGCTCCTTATTGGGTGTCTCAATTACTCATTCCCGCCTTTGGGGACTATTTTAACCTCTCAATAAGTTTTTAAGCAAAAGCTCCTTTTTTTCCCCTCTTGCACCACTACAAACACGCAGAGAAATTTGCCACCCTGAACCCCACGTGTCGGAGACAGCAAATTTGCCAGAGATGCAACAGGCACCTTCCACCGGGGCCAAGCCAACCTGAGTCCCCTCCTAATCAAGTGGGCCAGAAAACTATTAGCAGCATTCCAAAGAGTATTGATCTCTTAATAGTTAAAAAAGAGGCCTGTGGCTCTAACAGGATCTGCAGGTGTCTCTCTCATTATTGCCATCGACAGCAGCAAGGATTAAAGCCGTGCGGCGGGAGCAATGGGGCTGTGCTTTGTAAGATAAATAAAAATCAATTTTTGTTTATTAGCAAAGCATGTTCGGCTTGGCAGGGGAACAAATCCCGGGGAGAGGCGGTGGGGGAGGCTGGCTGGGGCTCTCCTGCATCGAAGCCACCAG
>NW_008620229.1:0-1047 GCF_000691845.1 Merops nubicus | reverse complement strand
AGGAGGGGGCTAATCCTGGCAAGGACCAGCCCCAAGCCCAGGCAGACCCAGCTCCGGGTGCTCGTCCCTCCCCAAATACACCTTTCTGGGTAGCTGAGGGGTTTCCCCAGATAGATCCTTATAGAATCACCCACTGGTTTGGGTGGGAAGGGACCTCAAAGGTCACCTGCTCCACCCCCCTGCAGGGACAGGGACACCCCCAGCTAGAGCAGGGTGCTCAGAGCCCCGGCCAACCTCCCCTGGGATGGTTCCAGGGATGGGGCAGCGACCACCTCTCTGGGCAGCCTGGGCCAGGGGCTCACCATCCTCGTAGTAACAAATTTCTTCTATCTAGTTTAAACCTCCCTCTCTTTGTTTAAAGCCATCACCCCTTACCTGCCCCCAGACTCTTCAGAAGGGTCCTAGACTCGTTTTCCATTTAAATCACCTTTTCTGCACCCTTTACAAGCCGTTGCCTCCTCACTTCCCATGCAATCACTTTGCTTTCAGCAGACTGTCTTATCTCCAAAAAAATAATTTGGAAGCAAACTGAAAATGTTTTCTTTGCAAGCTGGAATTTCATCAAGGAATTAAGAAGGCTGCGTATTAATTAGGGGCCAAACTCTGGTTGTTTCCAACAAGTAGCAACTGTGCTCCAAATCCACCTCTTCATCAGAGCCCTCATAAATATTCTTCCAATAAAGAGCAGATTGGTGCCACTGCGGGGACGAGAGGTTGAAACCCAAGTATCTGTGGGGATGAAGCAGCTGGAGAGTGTCCGACCTGTGCCCCAAACCACCTCAGGTCGCTGCTGGGAGAGGTGGAGAAGCCTCCCGGAGCCCTTGTCTCCGGGTCCGGGCAGCGGGGGAGGTTCAGCCCCGTTCTTCTCGGGGAGGAATTCGGGTTCCCGACCCCCCTCCGTGGACAGCCCGAGCTGGGCTCGCCCCGCGCTCCAGCTGTGCGGCACATCTGGGGCCGCATCGCGGCTCCACAGCCCAAATCCTCGCTTTTTTCCTTCGGGTTTTGCCCACGAGAGGGAGCTGCCAGCCCGCCGAATGCCCCGGTGCC
>NW_008620228.1:451-713 GCF_000691845.1 Merops nubicus | reverse complement strand
AGGAGAGTTAAATCCCCCCAGATCCCACAACAGAGGGAAGGTTTCTGGCTGCAACAACCTCAAGAGCAGCTGCAGTCAGACCTCGGGCCAGGAGGAGGAGGCAGCACACGCGTGGTGGACATCAGAGCGTGGTCTCTGAGGGCACCTCACCCGCTCTGGAGCAGAGCACACAGCTCAGTCCCCTGCGGGTGGGAAAAGCCCTCGGTACACACAGAGACTCACACGGTGTTCTGTGAGAGCCCCAGCAAGCTGCTGCTGCCCC
>NW_008620228.1:0-201 GCF_000691845.1 Merops nubicus | reverse complement strand
AGGGTGGCCGGAGGTCGATGGCATGTGAGCTGCAGGGAGGGAAGGGGAAGGGTGAGGATATTCAGTGGGGAGATGAGAAGCTGGCACTGGGCACTTTGTGTGTAGAAGTCTGTGGGCTGCGTGGCAGGTGTGGGCCAGGTCCTGCAGACGTGGTTGAGGGGTGGAGGTGGGAACACGAGGAGATGGGCTGTTGGGAGCAGT
>NW_008620227.1:7692-19647 GCF_000691845.1 Merops nubicus | reverse complement strand
ATAATAATAAAAGTTTTCATTGTTAATGACTGGTATTTTTCCACTGGAATTTGTTTGTTGATGTTTGGGATTTGTATCTACAGAGGAAAAATAAATTTTGTTACAAAAGTGATTTCTTCATGGTTCTCATTTGTCCCAATATCTGGCGCATGACAGAAGTAACTAAAGCTGGACTAAGCGTAGGAGATAAGAAAGGAGTCGTGAAAGATCTTCCCAACACCTACCCTGGCTTCCCTTCAGTGGTCTGTAGTTCTGCCTGAACACCAGCTGACTGAGCTCTCTTCCTAGTGTTAGTTTTTGCTCTAAAAATCAAAACCATTGGTAGCAAAAATATTATTTCAATGTACTGAAAAGATTTCAGAGCAGAGTTGCTTGTGAAGTTGCTGATGCTTTTTTAGGCAGGTGCTTCTGTTACCTATCTTGGATACTGATTGAAGAGATCACAGGTAGGACTTTCAAAAAGACTTATGTTGGCACAAAATAGGTAGAAATATTTAGATAGCTAGTTTCAAAGCTGCTGAAAGATTCATCACCTTTGGAACATGGTTGTGTCCAAAGCCAGTCAGCCGGGGGGTGGGGGAGGGCGCGGGGGAGGGAAAAGAAAATTGGATGGTAAAACAAGCAGTAGTGGGTCTGGTACCAAGCACAAAACTGGTAATCAGAAAGGACATGTGTTTTAAATTATTATTTTCCAGTTAGAAAGCACAAGTGGGTGGCTGAGCAGTAGTTAAGGGAGTCTAGAAATCCCTGCTGCATGGAATACTGCAAGTTGGTGTAGTCCAACACAACCAAGGAATGTCAACTTCCCTTCCATGTCAAGTTAGTGCAGTCTCGGGAAGAGTCAAAGGTTAAGGATTTTGATCAATGTAATGGGAGTCTTCACAAGTGTTAAGGGAAGTGGGGTCACCCAAAAAGGTTTTATTTTCTAACAGCTCCCTGTGAGGGAGGGCTTGTTTTGGAGCATTGAGTGCTGAATGGGCTCTGTGTAGGGTGGTGTTCCCCTCTTTCCCCTTCATACTGCGTCATGCAGAGCACAAAAGTTGACAGACACTACCTCTTCTTTTTAAAGGCACTGGGAACTCCACTTTAATGAGCTAATGCATTATCTATGGTAGACATCACTTGCTTTTCTCCAGTCTTGTGACTGAACGTTGAATGATGGGCTTCTAATTCAATTAAAACATTCTGTGCCCTGTGTAGGTAAAGGGTTGCACGGGTGCCAACTTTCCGTAAGATTTCTGAGGCTGACCTTTTGTGAACTGCTCAAAGACAGGTTTAGGTTTCAAAGTATCATGATTAAAGCACTGCTAACAATAGTAGTGGTAGAAAATGTTCTGTTGCCTTTATGCCACAAACAAAATACAACTCCAAATGTGGATAAAAACAAAACCTTAAACAACAGCACAGCATTGTGAATGAGGAAACTTGAAACAACAAAATCTGTAGTAGTAGATTGCCTAAATTATGTAAATTAAGCAATTCTGCAGGATGAGCTAACGATCCTGGGTCATTTGTTTTGTAAATAAATGGGTTCAGTGTACTTGAATAATTTCCAAGTGGCAAGAGAAAGCTGTGCTGTGAAGGATGATACTTAATTACATTTTAGTATCGGCATATTTTTCTTCCAGCTTTGTGTGAGTTACTCCCCCTTTGGGGCGGCTGCTGCTTTTCTCCTCTGCTTGTTGTGAATTCCACAGAGGTAAAGGCCTGCTTCAAGTCGTGGAGCTGAAGCCTGCTCGGTTAGTGGGGAACCTGATAGGTTCAGTTAATGCTCCAGGGCTCTTTCATGAGGGGTTTGGCAGCTCTCCTGAAGAATGCAACCCCATGGATATTAATAGGCCAGAAAACTGGTTTGCTGGTCTGCGTACCTGTGAAAGCATTCGCCTGGAGGAGGGCAAAAGGAAACCCATTGTCAGGGTCTGGTTGAGAAAAATGGTATCTGTTGTTGAGAGGGTGAATTGTCATGCCAAAGGTTGTGGTAACAGTTTTCTGACTGGAAACTCCTCCTTGCATGGGACCTGAATAGAATTTAGTGTAAAAAAAAAAAAAATCATCTCCCCTACATTAAAAACTAAGAATACAGGCAGTCCACGACTGCCAGGGAGATGCCAAAAACCCCTCCCAGACCAAATGTTTTGTCTTGAGCTTTGTGGCGGCCCCCCGTGCCAAACTGGAGGACATTTCTGAGCTCTGCTGCTGTCAGCCTGCGTCAGGGTGAGGACCAAACCCTACCCTGGCCCAGCATGGAGCCGGTGCCCCAGCTCCCAGGGCTGAGCTTTGCCTCTGGGGGAGCAGGAGCCAGCCCCCAGCTACAGAATGAGCTGCGATGCTGCTCCAGTCTGGCCTGAGCCAGAGTCTGGATTTTCCTGGTTTCTCAAGAAACCAACTTGCCCTTTCCAGCACCAGTGAGATCCAGCTCACTAAGGATTTTGGCTAGCTGTGGCTCAGGCCCTGCAGCCTGTTTCTTCAATCACAGAAAATTTAAACCTTATCCCTATGTTACCATACAGAGGAAGAGGCGGTGTGTGAAGCCAAATGAGCCTTTTACCTGTTCCCAGGACTACCACACTGAGAAAAGTAGTTCAAAATGTCTGCATCTGCAACTGAATTGCTGTCTCTCAGGAGACAACAATTTCTTGTATTTGTCAATTGTAATGATTCACTATCAGGAAAAAAAAAAAAAAAAAAAAAAAAAAAAAAAAAAAAAAACACAAAAAACAACTAAACAAAACAAAAAAACCCTCTAATCATTACATTTGAATGGGTTAAATTGCTTTTTTTTTGTTGTTATTGCTATTGATTCTCTGATGGCAAATTAATTGCTCTTCTGTTCTTCAGGACTGGTATTTGATGCCCGTGTTGTGGAGCAAGCATATTACAGAAACAAATTTGGCTGAGATCTTGAAGCTAATGCAGTAGTTGTAGCAAGGACTCATTACACTCTCTAATCATATCCACTTTCATTAATTTACCAAATTATTTTCCAGGACTCTGTGATCACTTTCAGACTTCTTATGGTTTTGTTTTTGGAGCCATAAGGATCATCTGTGTTACATCTGGGCTTGGGGCTGAAGGAGAACAGGGAGGCAGCACCTAACTGTCTGCTTAGACATGGCTGTTCACAAGAGCAAGACTTTCTAAAGACAATTTGAATGACAGGATTTAATGGACTGATGCTTTCTATAACCACCTGCTATTTTTGGATTTTCAAATTGAGCTTTCTCCTCTGCAAGCTCGACTACGCCACAGGATGTTGCTGGCCCTTGCTCTCCTGGTTAATCCGGACAGCTCCTCGTTGTTCTTTCTATCACAGAATCGCTATGGTTGGAAAGGACCTTCAACATCATAGAGTTCAACATCTAACTCTACCAGGCCACTTCTACACCATAGCTCTGAGCACCCTATCTAGATGGGGTTTAAAAACATCCAGTGATGGTGATTCAGCCGATTCCCTGGGAAGCCTGTTCCAGTCAAGTTGTGTCAGTGCTAGGGTGGCAAGACCCAGTTTCTTGCTCTTTGGTCAGTAACTCTGTTACGATAAATACAATTTACCGGCAGGTTAAAGCCACGAAACAGCCATCTCCAGGAAAAGTCACCCCTGAAGTATTGTAACAATGGCCAGATCATCATCAAACTTTAGCCATCTATAGAGGTCAGAGCTGGGAGGGAGCTTGTGCTGGCACACACTGCCCTGCCGGGAGCTCTGCTGCAGGAGGCAGGGCTTCAAGGGGGTTTGATTGATGGCATAATCTGATCAGCCCCCAGACATGCCTCATTACACAAGCCAGCGACAATCAGATCATTAGTTAGATTAGTGCTTGCTGTCTTAGAGCCCATGAAATAGCAAAGACAAGTAATAGAGTATTTTTAGTATAAATTACCGTTTGAACATTTTAATTAAAAGCTGATTATAATCCATCTGTTTCTAACACCCTTTCCCTCATCCTTATTCATAAAAATTAATTACTACCATGACAAGCAAGTGAGTGAGTATGTCCTGCTGCTGGCCAGTGGCAGCTTCAGAGCCCAGGTTTGCTGCTGCCTGAGTGGCTACATGTGTGGAGCCAGCCCAAGTTGCGTGCACTTGGGCAGACTAGGCAGAGCCAGTCACACAGGGCAGGTTAGCAACCTTCCCAGCCCTGGGCATGGCCCAGTATGGGGGATGCTGCAAGTCATAGAGACAAAAACAACACTTTGCTCAGCCCCTGGTGTCTCAGACATTTAGTTGTGGCTTGGAGGTGAAAGGAGCTGCAACACCTAGATTTTCACCAATTTAAAAATAAAATTGTTTTTTTCAAAGTGCTGGTACTTTCAAAAAGTCCCAAATCCTCTCCAAAGTGCTGCTGTGGTTGCTATGAAAGTCAGCATATAAACTGCCACAAATGGCTGAGAGAGCAGCTAATAGTGTGAGGATCCCAGGCAGCTTAAAACTCAGTATGTGCAGCCTGACTCCAAAATATATTGAGAATGTAAGAACAAATACAAAATTGATACTTTTTTAAAAAAAGAAAAATTAACCCCAAGTCATTGGCTAAACTTTGCCTTGACCTTCTCAATCCTCATCACTGATAGCAGCCTGTGTAAACAAAAAGAGACTTTGGCCTTAAAATGCCTCATGTGGGAACTGAAGTCTTTCCAGTAGCTCTGGAGTCCAAAGCAGACATGCTTCCTCTGCTGAAGAGAAAGCAGCAATTCTAACTGAAAGCTTTTCTTACTGTAAACAAACAAAACAACAACAACAAAAAAAGGATGATACTGTTACTTCCCCCTGGGAAGTGCACACAGCACAGTGGGTGCATCAGTAGGGCTGGAAAGCAGCTCCTGGTGTGGGTTTGAAAGAAGGAAATGGTTGCTGTGCTGCCCGAAGCAGCCTCGTGACCTTGCTGCCATTTACAAACCACAGGCTGGTGTTTGGGCTATAGCACAAATGCCTTTGAGAAGGTTATCTACCCCTCCAGATTGCATTTTCTGTTTCAGGATGTCTGAAGCAGGTGGGGAACCTGCATTCTATTCTTTTGAGTCTGAGGGAGTACAAGCCCATAGCAGCTACTTCTCAGGAAAGCAGCTTAATTATGAGATTATAGACTATGGTAAAATGGGGACAAAGCATCCTGCGGAAGGTCAGAGGCCACAATGCCGCTGCCAAAGAAGAGCGAATTCCAGAGGAGGCATCCTGCCCATGACCTTCAGAAGTTTTTGGAGGATTTTGAGCAAGTCAGCTGTATGTGTCTAAAGGGATGTTTGACTGTGGAAGAGCAGGCTGCAAGTCCTCCTGTTACCCAGGAGCCTCTCTGGGAACAGGTTGATTTGGGACAGAGGCAGAAGGCACCCAGCTGCCTTAGTGTTTCCTCTGGATCAGCTTAGGCTTCTTTTTGCCCCATATAGCAGGAGGCATGTATCCTTCTAGTGGGCACCCAAGCTGGGTTTGCCAATTCCCATGCCCAAAGTAAGGCCATTAGGCATTACTACACTCAGTGTGGACAGACTTTTATGACCGAGATCACTTGCTGCATAATTGAAGACTCAAAGCTGTTTGGGGTTGGGACTTAACAGTAATTTCAGTGTTGCAATTTTATGTGCAGTTTTCTAAATCCCCTGTAGATGTGTTTGTATAACACAGAATTGATAACACAACCCTCTACTGTTTCCACAAATGAAACAAACTCAGCCTGCTTGTAACACAACCTTGCAAAGCAGAAGAACAAGTCAAAGACCTTGATCACATAAAGTAAGAACATCTAGTTCAGGAAAGAGATTCAGGTCCTTTTTCTAAATAAGCAAATAACTACACTGTTACAGGCTTACAGACAAATTGATCAACAATTACAACAGGACCCGTGATTTGTTAGTTTGTCCTTAAGGATGTTATAAGATATAGTCCTGAAAGCCTTCCTCAAGTCAAGGAGATATCACCCGTTGCTCTCCACTTGTCCATTGAGCAAATAATTTTCTGTTACAAATCTATTGGGTTGGTCACGCACAATTTCACCTTCATAACTCCATGCTGACTATTCCATATCACTAGTCTTTAATATGTTTAGAAAGAGTTTCCAGTATAACTTGCTCTATCACCTTCTCAGGGATCAATGTGAGACTGACCACTCTGTAGCTCCCTGCATCCCTCTTTGTTGCCCTTCTGAAAGATGCCAATGATATTCAGTTTCTTCTAGTTCTCAGGACCTTCTGCCATGACTGTCCAAAGGTTATTGAGAGTGGCCTTGCAATTGACCTCAGTCAGCTCCCTCAACACTCATGGGTACATCTCACAGTGCCCAAGGATTTGTACATGCCCAGCTTTTTTAAATATCTAACATGAGCCTCCTCCATGGCAGGTAAATCTTCAGTGTTCCATATTACAGTGAAGAGCTCCCAAACCTGGAAGATGAACTTTCAGAAGATGCACATTTAGTGCTGCTGTTCACTTGCTTGTGAACCTCTGTGCTTAAGACATACACCTTTCCCTCCCCATCTTGCCAGCTGTCTGTTAGCCCTTCTGAGAGCTTCTCAAATGCCAGAGCAAAGCCTTTCTGTGCCTTTGCAGGAGATAGATACACTGTGTTGGGAAGCCCTCCTGACACTAATTGCAGCAACTACATTTCTCCAAGGAATTTTTTTTCTTCTTTCCAGAGACAGGAGTTATGCTTAGCGTGCACAAGGCAACTTAACAAGAAAAACAAAAACCCATGTCATCTTCCTTTGCCAAGCACCACTTAAGCCTCACTCACATCACCAGCTGGCACTGCAGGAGGAAAGGGATGGGGAGAGGCCTTCACCCAGTGATGGATGAGTTGCACCAGAGGAGCATGGCAAGCATTCAAAGCTTAGCTCTGCCTTGGACATCTGAAGCCAAACCATTTATGTAGCAACTCAGTCTCGACTGATTGAAATGAGGATAAAAGGAGGTTTCATGGTGAGGCAGGCTGAAGCAGCAGTAGTGACATTTTCTGTGTCTCAATTCAGGGCTTCAAACATGTCTAGAAAGAATTTCTAAAAATATCACGGCACCATAGTACTACTATTTATGTGCACCTTAATACAAAACACAACACAGTTTCTGTTTAATGAAAGCAAAATATTCTATTACATAAGCTGGCCTTCTAATTAAAGGAAATTAATTAATTAGTCCTGCACTTACACATTATAAATCTGGCTTTTGAAAGCTTTGTATTTTTTCAGTGTAGGAGGTGAAGAATTTGTGTTTTCTTGACACAAACTAACCAACCTTGTATCTGTGGCAGGGCTAAACCATTTCGGAGGCACCATTTCCTGGAAAGTAGATATAAAATGCCCAAATGTAGTGCTGCCTGTTCTGTTTGGGATGTGCTGGACAGCTTTGGGCAAGTTGCTCCATCTCAGTGCCTTGGTGTATATGTATGTCAAGTAGAGATTGCACAGGATCCTTTGGAAAGCATCTTGACACCTCCAGATGAAAACTTCCACAAGAACTAAACAGGAGTGCCACTAATCAGCATTTGCACATAAGACTGTGTGTGTGAAATAAGATGCTAAAAAAAATTAATAATTTTCCAATCTTCTCACAAAACTGGGATTCTTTTGTCTTGAATCCCCTACTATGGTAATCAGTAAACCAGGAAAACTCCCATAATTGAGATTAGTCAAACTGCACAAAACTAAATACATTCCTCATACAATGCGGGGTGAAACCCTTAAAAAGGTTTTCTAACTAGTACCCAAAGGGCCAAATTCAGCCCACAAATTAAAATTTGATTTACACTTAGCACAATTTTTCTGGATGCACAGGCACTACTGCAGGAAGACCTGAACTATTTTTTGTTCCTTCTGTAGACCTAGCAGAGAATGTAAGTTCTCTTTCATGAAGTACCTGTTTAAAAAAAAGACCTGTTAATCACTGATTTCCTTGGGCTGGCTGAGCTGTGGTTTGGAGGTTGTTGCCATGTGCTTGTGCATTGCAAAGGAGCGTTCCTCTGCTGCCTCACGTGCTTGCAGATGAATGGCCAAGAGAGTGGAAACAGCTAGCGCATGGCTCAAGCATCTGGCTTTTTTGGGAAGCAGTCCCTTGGGAAGCAAGCACCATGTGAGAGCATCATTCAACATCTCAGGGCTGCATGGAGCAGAGGTTTGCCTTCCTCCTGCCAGAGACAGCTGCCTCTGACCTCCCTTTCCATCCATCTGTCCCTGAATATACAGAGCAGCAGCTCCTGGCACCCCTTCCCGGCTGGCTCCTGCTGCTTTTCCCCCCTGTCCTGCAGAGCCAGCAGCCTCCCAGCACCTCCTGGTGCCACTCGGGCAGTGAGCACCACTGCAGCACTGGCTTGTGTTACTGTGTCATTTACTTCTGATGGACAGGCCCCTGCTCATATGTTCAGTGGTGTGCCAGTGTGTCAGGCTGTGTATGTGCAATATGAAATGGAAAATGATCTAGAAAATATAATTAAAAACTTCAAAAGCTCAGGCACAACTCTTTGATCCCTTGACAAACAGTGGACAGATTACACTCTCTCTTTTCCAACCAGGAGAAGGAGCATCAGGATTACAGATATAAAGTAAGTACAAGGAGAAGTCACAGCCAAGCAAACACAGATCTGCAGCACAACAAAACATCCAGGACAAAATGTACAGGATTAGTTTAAGTGGATAGACCTCAGGATCGTGACAATCACAAGTGGTATATTTATAGCACTCTTAATTTCTTTCAGATAAAAGAGAGGAAAACAATTGACTTTGACCCCTTGCTTCACACCTGAGCACCAGCAGCATGAGAGTTTAGCCCCCCCACTCCAATGGAACTTAATCCCATTCCAATGGAACTTAATCCCATTCCCTTAAGACCTATCAGGAGGTCCTTCTACCTGTGTAGCTTACTCCATTTTATGGACCAGTCTTTAGTTTGCAAATTCTCTCCCTGCTATAAACTGCGTTTCCTACACTCCCCACATAAAAGGCTGCTGATGCACCTGAAGCAGCAAACACTGCCACCCATCACTGCGCCCTGGCTGTGCAGAGGCAGCACGCTGAGCTGGGGGTTGTCCCCAGGTATGGGCAGGCAGCACTGTTCATCTTAGTCCAACAGCTGCAGTAAAAGGACTCTTTGGCCATGACAATTACCACTTAGTAAGCCTTTTCCCACGTACTAACAACCCTCCCCTCACGCATCATCCCTGCAGAACAAGGGAGCACAGAAAAGCCTGAGTACACATCTGGAGTCTCACCTCCTGCAGCTCTTCCCTGGTTATGCATCGTGCCTGCACATCTGGATATTCCCAGTATTGCTTCTACTGTACTGCAGGAGCTAAGGGTAGAGGTGAAGAGTACTGGACTTGGTTTGGCCCTAGTCAAATAGTGGAAGGGGTCTGGGGGAGCTCTTGCTCCCCAGAGCTGGCACAGCTCAACTGAAAGCATGGGTTAAAGCCAATCCTGACTTAAATCCCTGTGTACCCTGCTCTCAAGCACCTGCTTCTTTTACCATCAATCACTCTTTGACCCACTTGACATTTTACTAACTAATGAATAATGTGTTTGACCTTCTCCTAAGGAAGTTTCAACAGCACTACCCTTTCCAGCTACAGTACACAGAGGCAAAAGGTGACACTGTCACAGTTCATTTTAGAAATTTCCAAGTGTCTCTGGCTGAAAGCAACATAGGATGCATTTAAGTAATGGATTCTCCTTTATGTAGGGGAAGCCTTGAGAAGCATAACTACAGAAAGACTTATTGGCTACGCTAGTGATGGACTGGATCTTCAGAACGGAGATTTTTATTTTTGAATGCCTTTGGCTCAGCATTCAGTGACAGCACACATCATAGAGCTCCCCAGCAAGGAATCTGCCCTCACTGTGGATTGTGCTTGTATCATTGCTTGTTCAAATGGTAAAGGCTTGTGGCTACTGACCAGGAAGAAGAAAACTTACTCTGCAAGTGAAATAGCAAGTTGTTGCAAAAGAAAAAAAAAAATGAAGAAATGACTATGACATCTTTGAGACTCATGGTAATTTGTTAGTATGTAACTATCTTTAACTACTGAGATCATTACAAAGGGGAGAATGGAACCGAAAACTGTTGGTACCTCCCTTTGGATGAGTATTGCAGGTAGTTTCTTTAAGACAGCAAAAATTAGTTTGGAAAAAAACATTCAACAGCACAGCTAATAAAATACTGGGGGAAAAAAGTGAACTCACATGAGGAATAAAGACTATCCATTCCTGCCAGAAAATCCTCTGCAATGCAGCTCCCCTGTTCAAAGTGGGGGCAGTATACATCATCAACATCTTTCTAATGGGCAGATCCTATTCTTTCTTCAAAGGGAGAAAGGGAAAAGGGTAGAGAGGTTTCATCGAAAGCATCACTAACACAGAGATATAACCCATTCAGTACACTTCGGGATTGCTCATGCCTGGGTGCTTCACTGTAGTTCAGGAAGAGCTTCCAAGCTTCCTTCCTGATATGTCTCCTGTCATTCAGGGAGTCATCACCTGTAAATGAGCTCATTGTGGGAGAGGAAGGGAGATAAAGCAAAGGGAAAGCAAACAAATGATCACAACAAAACCCCAATACACCACTGGG
Source organism: Merops nubicus (assembly GCF_000691845.1). NCBI lineage: Eukaryota > Metazoa > Chordata > Aves > Coraciiformes > Meropidae > Merops > Merops nubicus. Next base: position 9,104 of record NW_008620227.1, on the reverse strand, counting down.
AAGAAAAACCTTGAAATTTAAAACCCTAGCTCATGGATGTCATGAGTTTGGTGTTTTGAAAACCCTAGACTATGGCTGAATGTGTGAATGTGGGGATTCCCACAAGCAGTGTCTTTTTGTACACACAGCCCTCCTCGGACTGGGCACAAAAAAGCTTTGAACACCAGGCTGGCTGGGGGTGGCCATTAGCCTTTGTTGTGGGACTCTATTCTGCTGTTCAGTGAAGTGTAATGAGGGATGAACTTCAGAGCAGGAGCACAGTGAACCTGAGCACCATCACCCAAGGAAGACACCACAGTTCCCACAGCCTGGACACAGTAACTCTCACTGTGACCACCAGGCATCATGCTGGCTCTTTCAAATTCCCCTCATGTGAAGAGCTCACTTGGCCTGCAGTTTTCCATCTCTCTTGCTCTTGGTGCAGGTCTGCTCTGTCCATCCAAGCTGTTACCGTTTCCCATCCTCATCTGAGGAAAGCTTCACACAGTAAAGTGGAAATGCTCAGGATGGTTGCCAAAACTAGCCTGGATATGACACGATAAACCCAGACCAGCACATTCCTCACTGCATTATTTCCTGTGGCAGATAGCTGTTTGGGAAGCCTGGGGGACTACAGGAAGCCCCAACCACCTACCACCCCCAACCGCCACCAGCTCCAAGCCCATTGCAGTCTGGGGCTGCTCTCCTGAACCCATGGAGAGATTCTTCAAGTGCCTCTGCTTTCCTTAATGAAAATTCAATATTCATGCTCTATGTTCCCTGACTCCAATTACCTGCCGTGGCTCTCAACAATTATTCTAATAGCAGGTAGCAGTCAGTAGCAGCACAGCCCTCAGGAACAGAGATTGAATTCTGGTCTCCTTTCAGTGGGCAGCACAGACACGGCTGTAGAGACATCTTTGGGAATAGTAATAGTAATAAAAAAGATTCTTTCTGCAGCCTTCAAGCTTCATTTCTGCTTCATTTTCCCTGAGCACTCAGCAAAATTGTTCAGATGCCTGGACTCTACAGTAAGAAAAAGAAGACCTGGGTCACCATTCGCCTTGGATGACCATTTATCTTTATTAGTGATTTATCACCAGTCACTGTTTAATCACCAACAACATTTACCCTCGCAATGGGCACATTAGCACGTTATTAATGTGGTAAAGAATTTGGTTCCTCCATTAGCTGTTCTGTTTCTCTTGCAAAGACAAAGAAAAATAAGCATTTAAAACCAGTCTTTGGTCCTAATTTATCTCCATAACAACAGCTGCAAACTTATTTATCCTGACAGCAAACACTGGAGCAGCTGGCCAGGCTGATCTGCCCTGTGCTACTCCCAGGCTCCCACTGGTGTCTGGCACCAGTCAGTGGGGAGGGAAGGTGCACAAGTACAGCTTCTTCATGATGACAGCAAACCAGCACTTAAG
>NW_008620227.1:355-7661 GCF_000691845.1 Merops nubicus | reverse complement strand
TTCCTGCTGGAAATTCCTCGTGGCAGGAGACAGGAGAGGTTTATGCACATTTTACCAAAACTTAGGTTATTATAGAGAGGAGAATGGTTACATCTCAGCTCTCCATAAGGAAGTGCAGGAGCTTCTAGAGCTGTTTGACACCAACCACCGATCATCCCAACCCTTGGCCCACAACCCTTTTTTTCAGGGATATCCAGGGACCCCCTATTATTTAGCAGTAATGAATTTATAAACCTGGTGTTCCAAAGTAAGATGTGAAGAGAAGTAAATTAAGGGGGTCACTGCTTGTACCTAGGAGGGTTTGATCTCTCTTCCTTCAAACTCCTGAGGACAAAAAGAAGTTGGAAAGCAAGCTACACTAAACTTGGGGGAATTTGGGGAGGGAAGAAGCTGGACACCCCACCTAAAGCTTGCACAACTTCTCCTCTTGCTGCCCTGTCCTGGCCATCCTTCTCATGCCAGAGCTACAGAGCCCATGTCCCCATCACACCTGACCACACCACTGCTGCTCGATGGGTGACACCACACCTGGACCTGGCTGTGGGAACACACTGCCTTTGGTTTTTTTTTTTCCCCAGGAGGGAGTGGGGAGGAGGAACCAGAAGCAGCTTGTCAGGAGTATGCATGGCCCATATATGTTTGTATAGTGAACACTGCTTCTCCCACACTGAATTTTTGACCCCTCTGATGAGGTGGGGGATAAAGAAGGACGGTGAAGGGCAGAAGGTTGTTCCATGAGCACAGTGAGCTCTCCGAGAGAAGAAGAAAAAAAAAAAAAAAAAAAGAAGAAAAGAAATTCAACATTTGTGCAAGGTGACCCAAATTTATCTTCTAAAATGTGCATGAAGATGAAGCTTTAATCTTTTTCTTTCCCATGACATACTATTTAAGTTCAGAGCAATGGAGGTGTCTATATCCTGACAGACTCTCAACCCATTTCATCCAAGGTATTCATAAAATATTTCACAGACTAAGGATTGCTGTCACTACAAAGAACAATTCTTACATAACTGTAGAAGTTATTATAATAGCATTGACATTGACATATTATTTCAGATTTATTTTTTTTTTCCTTGCCAGGACAGAAGATGTTAAAAGAAAAAAAAAAAAGGAATATCAAAGAGGAGTACAAATGACTTCACACTAAATATTTAAACCCTCACCCCTGAAGTTACTGACAAAATATAATCTATTTGCTCTTCTCATCCATGACAGACTTTTCGTTTGCAGCCACAGCTTGAATCCTGGGGACAGGAACAGGGTTTGTGGTTGTCCACCTGCAGCAACTGAGTGCTGAGAGACAGCTGTCCTGATGCTGGCTCCCTTTCTGGACCTGGCAAACCTTGTCTCCTGGACCACGCTCATAGCAACTCCTGAACTCATCTAATCACTGGTTTGGAAACCAGAGTAATAATGGAGTCAAACCCACTTTGACTTCAGAGAAGCAAGAACCCAAGTTTTCCAAGTCCTGGACAAGTTCCCTGGCACATGCCTCAAAGTTCTTAGAAGGGAGGAGGAACTAGAGCTAAATGTGTAAGCCATGCTCTTCCCTCCTTGCTACAGCACAACTCTGGAGACAATTAATAAAGATTAATAAAGGTGCCCATTGTGAGGCCTTCAATCAGGCCAGATCCATTACCATCTGTAAGACAAGGTTAGCAGAAAGCACCTGAGAAATCACAGCTTCAGATGAAGTTGGTTCATGGCACTCTATCTATGGACAGTGGCTAGAATTATTCCCCTAGCTTGAGGCTCTCCATCACTCCTCATAACTTCCAGGACCTCTTAAATCTCTTCACAGATTACACAGATTGTCTAGGCAGCATCCACATTTTTAATCGGTGAAGAGAGGAGCTTTGAACTTGTAAGTGTATCTATCTTCACAGGTCTCAGCCCAGTCCCTCCTGGCCCCACACCAACAGTCAAAAAAGCCATCTAAAATCCATTCATTTTAGATCGGCTCGCCTGGGTGCAATTGAAATGCAAATCTCAGCAAAACATCTTGGCTAAACTAATGAGTTTCTCTTTCAATCATGTAACAATGCCATTCTTACAGAACAATTTATTTGACACAAAGCATACAGGCTCTGGAGACATCCAAATCTACCAGCACTTAAGCTTATGAATGATAAAATTGCCACATCAAAACATGAGAAATTAATTGCTACTGACAGCAGGAGTTGTCTGATGTACTCAGTTTAAATGGTACATGTTTCAGAATAACATGAATTGCTGATTTAATGGACTTTTACATGGGGCACAATGTTAGCAACACCTTTAGGACCTCAAACATTTGCAAGAGCCTCAGAAAAATCAGATCAGAGTTGAAATAATGCCTGGGACACCAGAGACTTGGTGAGATGGAGTAATTGTAAATGAATTTTCCAGCCTAAAGAGAATCAGAAACATTAAATCATTTTATTTTTTCACTCATGACACCAAAAAATTGAAGTGCCTGAATCACTAAATATCAGCATTTCAAAGAGCTCACTACAAATAAAAATTTTAAAAAATCTACAATATGTAATTCATTTAAAAGTGTAATATATTATGCATAAATATATAATGTAAATACACTATAGGTATACTATATAGTGTTAATTATGTATACACAATAATGTTTAATTTTTAAAAAAGTCCAAGCCAACAACTGGGGACATGATTCAGAGATTTTTGACAAGAAATATAAAGATGCTTGAGTACCTATAAAAAAGCCAAAGCCATGGAGTCTAAATCATTCTGTATTATCTATATGGTTTTATCTAACAGTCGTCTTCTTTTAAGGCCAGCACCTCAAACACTCTTGAGTTTCTTCAATGCAAGTTCTTCTCACATTGCCCTATAATGGACTGAACCAGTGTGGTTTTTATCACTGTATGCCTTGGAGTTTCCAGATAAGTCTGCAGCTCCCCTCAGAAGTTACTGTACAAAAATAACCAGGACAGCCCCTCAAGGTGAAGAGCTAAGAAACCACAGAGACAAGATGGTAAACAAACAGGATGGTGATATATGTATTTGCTGTATATGGGAAAGTCAGAGGCCAAGTTCCTTAACTGTTGCTTAGTCCACACCTAAGTAAGTGTTTTAACCACTGAGAAACCATCTCCCCTGACTATGTGAAACAAGTACTTGACCTGACAATCAGGGCATTACATTAAAAGTACGGCCCAAGTGGAAAATAATATGCTGCCATACAGCGTTTGAGATGTAGGTGAGAAGGCATGACCCATGCTGAAATTTAGAATATTGTCTGTTGCCCATGAAAAGGACTTTGAAACTGAGGATGGAATCAGAAGAACAGGAAAAAAACAAGTTATGCAGAATTCCTCAACAGAATAATGTTAGGAACTGCCTTGTTCAGTAATATGCTATCAATTTTTAATAAGCTATTAAAGCATTAGAAACCACTACAAATGTGTCCTGCAAGTGGGGTATTTACCTGACCTACTGCTCCACGGTCACTTTTTATGAAGACCGGGATGGAGCAAACAAGCAGCAGAAAACTCATCCTCCAGGAAACAACCTGCTCCAGCCAAAGAGAGCTTGTGGGTGGAGCTGTTGCAGTGCTAAAGAAATACTGAAGAGGACCACTGGCAGTGCTGCTGTAGACTTCCCACTTGTGTTCAAAGAGAAACAGGACAGCTGTTGATCTCTGACTAATGAGATGTTCACATCTTAGTGCAGAAGGATGTTTTATTCTTCAAGCACCACTTCAAAACTTCTGGGTCTTTTTTTTACGTCTGAAAGACAGCGAATACATCAGGGCAAATTCATCTGTGGTATAGGCCTATTTATTTTGCTTGGTTTAGATTAGATATTAAATTGGTTCCTACTGGGATTTTAAATGATGATTAAATTTGAAATGTCACTATCAGGCTTCAGAAAAAGTGAGAGCTCCAGCAGGCACAAACAGCTTGTGGAAGGAAGTGGTGCTGAGCCACCTGGAGAGCAGTCATCCATCTTCCTGAAAGAAAATCATTAAATTCTTCCATCAGAAGCTTATCAAGTTACAGAACTTTTAATAGAGTAACCTTCTAGGTATTGTACTTTGTCTCCCTGAAAGTGGCAGAAGTTGCCCAATTTAATTCTAGCAGGGACAAGACAGTTGGACATTGTGTCCAAAGAGCTGTAGCATGTATATGGTACCTGTAACAACCACTGCTTGAAGGACCACAATAGTTTCTCTCATCAATGCTGCAGCCAGATGACAAATTTGTGACATGGGTCCAGATGCTGGCAGACAAGCTGTTCAGCAGTGCTCCAGGTAGAGCATAAATAAAATGTGTAGAGGTTCTCAAGGGCAGGAGACATTCAAGCTGCATCTCAACCCTTGTCCAGTCTCAGCCAGGTGGCACACACAACCTCAGTGGTGCTCATCACTGGCATGGGCATGAAGGAAATACAGTTTTGACTTTATTTAGACAGTTCAGCATGATCTGGGCTGTAGGAATCTTGTTTGCCTTGTAAATGAGTCTTTATCGGGACGAGCAAAATCAAAAGAGCTAATGGCTATCTCTCTGTACCTGCAACCTTGCCTGCAAACATGTTCCACTTTAACAGTGAAATAAAACAATGATAAATCTTTGAAATTTGATAAAACTCCTGCCTTTACAGCCCTATTACATCACTGTGCACCCTAAGCTTTTCTGATAGGCAGTATTGGAACCTTGGTTCCAGCAACTCTTTTTCCAAAATCAAAATTAATTGCCTTTCTTGTGTCAGCAGATGGTTATGTTTCCCTGCCACTGAAGATTAGAGGAGCTTTGATGTGAGCACTTTTCTCCCACGTGATCTCATTGTGTATTTGCCCTATGCTCTGTGTTTTATTACAAGTGCCCAGTCTCACTTGCAGAGCAAAATAGGCGTGTGTGTGTAACAGTGACCCACCTTGCCTTCTCCATGGAGCTGAAGTGTGTGTCACAGAGCAGCTTAATGGGCTGTGGATTCGGATCTAAGCTTACTCACAATTTGCTTGTGAGTGACAATAGAAGAGTTTTCCTTTCCTGGATGCTGTTTTAGCCTTGCTGAATAACGAGCAACAGCATTGTTTGGTTGCTTTGTGCTTGGGTGCATCACCCACAAATGCTTCATTGCTGGTAATGAAGTGTTTTGGAGGTGCAACTGCCCCACTGCAGAATAGGTTGCCCAGAAAAAAAAGCATGCAATGGGCAGATGGGAATGCTGAGTGGAGGATGGTAGAAGGGGAGATGCTGCTCCAACAATGTGTGGGTAAGTTTTCAAAACATATTTAAGGACTGAAAAAAGATAGAATCAATATTTGGACAAGAGGTTTTTGAAAAGTGCTTCAAAGTTGGTCCAGTGTTTGGCCTCATAAAAAATAGAGAGCTTGCCTATAAACCATGATAGAAGTTTGAGGTCAGTGCTTAGGTCCTCTTGAAACAGTCCAGCATCAATGTCAGATACACTGAGATAGTATTACTGCACCCTCTCAAAGAAACTTACAAAAATATATAAAAGGAGGGATAAATTTGTATCTGGACACACAGGCAAATTTCCAGGGTGGTAAGGAGATCAGTGGAAGTGTTAAAATCAAAACCATGGAGAAAATGCAATAAAATTCCATCTTACTTTGCTTAAAGGATTAGAATACAGATGCTCACACAAACAGGAAATCTTACTAAGAAAGTAAGGTAGAAGAGGTAACTGCAAGAATTAAACCTTTGAAGGGGTATTGAGAAAATTTAGATTTGCCTCTTTGGGAGCACAGGGCAAACAAAAAAATCACAAAATAATAGAAGAAAATCAGGAATATCAAACGGAAATCAGCATCGCTATGTGACAATGTAAAAGATACTACTAAACCCAACAAAATATCTTTACAAATAAAAAAATAAGCACAGTGTCCTTCTAATGAGGTTTGCAAACTCTGGCAGCAAGATAGGAATAAAATGTTCAAGGAACAATATATGAAGTATATTAAAAAACAACAAACATTTTTTAACCCATTAATGCTAGCATCTGAAGAACATACAGATGATCCACATGTAATAGAACTTTTAGAGAAAATAAACCATGGTCAAACGCCCAAATGAATCTCTTCATGTCTGCAATTACCATTGAATAGCTTGAAGATGTTCTACTGCCAGACCTGCTCCCTCTTGCCCACTCTTCCTTTTGTAATAGAAGACATAGAGAATCTCTCCTCAGATGCAAAACTGACAGAAGGTCTATGGAATATTAGACAAAGTTAAGGAGAAGCAAGTGAGCAGTAAATGGACAGAATGTTCTCAAGAAACTGAGATGAAAGAGCTGAACTGCTGCCAGTGTTGCACACCCTCCCACCTGGCATCAGAGGAAAGGAAAAGGTGGAATTGTGATGATGGTATTCCTAAGAGACACCAGGGAGTTCAGGCCACTGCAAGACTGGGGATTCCCAGCTGACAGGAAGAATGTTCAGTGTTGTCAAGAAGAGCACTGCTGAGCTCATGGGTCACTGCAGCAGCAGCTGGGAGAAGACTCAGCCTGGATTTTGTAAAAGGATGTTATATTCACCTGTTGTCACTATTTCCATAGGGTAGCAGCCCAGACCTCCTTGTCCATGTTCTTGTGCCGGTTCTGTGGTTTTCAAAGAGGCTTTCTCAAAGTCTCTAGAGCTCCTTAAGAGGCTCTGGTGCCCAGGTGGTGAATGGAAATGGCCCCACATGGATAAACAGCTTGTTGGAGGATTGAAAGCAAAGGGCAGAACTGAACAGTTGATTTACAGAGTACGGTGAGATCTCACATGAATCTGTGCTGAAGATGATGCTATCCAATATATTCACACATGATCTGGGGGGAAAAAAATGTAAAAGGTTTTCTTCTGGTATTAATTTACAAGGTGTTATAATTTGGTATTGAAGGGGTACCGGGTCAGGTTGTTTGTGATTTTTAATTTGGGGAAAATAGACTAAATTTTCTCACTATGTTCAATAATTAGTTTTGAGATTAGATGTGTGTGTATATATATATTAGTCAAAAAAAAAAATATTTTGTTAATGAGGAAAGGGAAAAAAAAAAAAACAAAGGAAAAAGGGAAAAGGAGATTGGGAGGTCTCCCTTCTGGAGACTGATGATTGAAAGTTACTTGATTTTGGTGTTTAGGGTGACGTTGTTGGAAGTTCCGGATCCGTTGTTTTCTGGGAATTGGTGTCTGGGGAGAAATGGTCTCAAGATGGTGGCGCCCGGATAGAGTGTGCAGTCCAGGCGCGGCGTGGATGGTGGAGGCTGTGGTTGTCTGTCCGGGTTTGTCGAATAGTGAGTTACAGATGTGGTTTTGTGGTTTTGTGGTTTTGTGGTTTGTCGTGGT
>NW_008620227.1:0-286 GCF_000691845.1 Merops nubicus | reverse complement strand
CGGGTTGGTGCGGTTCGGTTTAGTTTATTTCGGTACAAGTTGTGTGGTGCTGCCGGCTCCGATTGGAGTGGCGCGGCACGGCTCGGTGGATCGAGCTGCCGGTTTGGTTGGGTTCGGGTCACCGCAAAAGTGGTGGCGCCGGGGGCGGGGACAGGGGGGGGAAGCTGTGAGTGTATGGTTTCTCCTTTAGTTTTTCTTTTTAGTTTTTCTCTTTATCGTGTTTTTTGGTTAATTGCACGAGTCTACCCGGTTGAGTTCCGACGAGGTGGGTTGTTGTTGAGTTGGT
>NW_008620226.1:0-1134 GCF_000691845.1 Merops nubicus | reverse complement strand
TCTCTGGCTCTTCCCCCCCCTCCTCGCTTAATTTTAGATGGAAATAATTTGGTCACGGGGAGCCCGGGGTGGGGAAAGGGACCCAGGCTGTGGCCTTTTGGTTTAAGCCAGGAGAAACTCAGCTCTGCCCACGGGCAGGGCAGCAGCTGGCACCAAGCGGGACCATCGCAGGCCTGGCAGCTCCATCTGCCCTCCAAAATCTGGGAAAAGGGAATCAGGAGCCCAGCACGTTCCACCCTCCAAAAAAAACATGAAAAAGCTGAGAAAGGGGGAATTATGTGAGCAGGGAAAGGGGGAGGCAGAAGCTAGAGCAATCCCCACCACCACCACCCCGCCAAGAACTTGGAAAGGGAGAATCGAGTGCCCAGGGAAGGGGGGAGCAATAATCCAGCACATTCCACCCTCCCAAAACTGGGAAAAAGGCTGGGAAGGGTGGAACCAGGAGCCCAGGGAAGGGGGAGGAGGAATCCAGAGCAATCCTTCCCTCCAACAGCTAGGGGAGGGCTGGGGCAAAGGGGAAACTGAGAGCCCAGCATGCTTCCCCTCTCCAAAAACTGGGAAAGGTGGAATCAAGCATGCAGGGAAAGGGGGACCAGGAACACAGCACATCCCACCCCCAAAAATATGGGAAAAGGCGTCCAAGGGAGAATCAAGTACCCAGGGAAGGGGGGAAAAAAAAAAAAAGAGTCCAGCACATACCACCCTCCAAAAACTGGGAAGGGTGGAATCAAGAGCTCAGGGAAGGGGGAGGAAGAATCCAGAGCAATTCTTCTCCAACAGCTGGGAGAAGGTTGGGGCAGAGGAGAAACCAAAAACCCAGGGAAGGAGCAGCAAGAACCCAGCCTGTTCTACCTTCCAAAAACCAGGAAAAGGCCAGAAAAGGCAGTCAAAAGCAGGGAAAGGGGCAGCAAGAACCCCAAAAGCTGGGAAAATGCTGGGAGAGGGGGCTCCAAACACCCAGGGGAGGGAGACTCCAGGTGCCCCTGGGTGGGGGCAGTGCCAGGAGGGCGGCTCTGCCCCAGTCTCAGTTTCACCAGCACTAAAAATACGAGTGGCTCTAAAACCGCCGAGTGATGCCACGCCTCTGCTACGTGCTACCACCCCTTTGGGGGGGGGGAGTTCTTCCTCTGGGGG
>NW_008620225.1:0-724 GCF_000691845.1 Merops nubicus | reverse complement strand
GGAACCCATGGAGATGTTGAGGAACCCTTGAGGGACCCCTTGAGATCCATGGAAATGTTGAGGGACCCCATGGAGATGTTGAGGGACTCAAGAAGAACATAATGGAGATGTTGAGGAACCCACTGAGATGTTGAGGGACTCAAGAGAAACCCCATGGAGATCTTGAGGAACCCAAGAGGTTGAGGGACCCAAATTTTTTATATTCCCCCCAAATTTTTGGCATTTCCCCCCATATTTTTGATATTTCTGCCAAATTTTTGACATTTCCTCCAAATTTTTCGTATTTCCTCCAAATTTTTTACATTCCCCCCAAACTTTTGACTTTTTTTGAGGAACCCATGGAGATGTTGAGGAACCCACTGAGATCTTGAGGAACCCAAGAGGAACCTCGTGGAGAGGTTGAGGAAGCCCTTGAGATGTTGAGGGACCCAAGAGGAACCCACTGAGATCTTGAGGGACCCCTTAAGATCTTGAGGAACTCTTGAGGAACCCATGGAGATGTTGAGGGACCCACTGAGATCTTGAGGGACCCCATGGAGATGTTGAGGGACTCAAGAAGAACATAATGGAGATGTTGAGGAACCCACTGAGATGTTGAGGGACTCAAGAGAAACCCCATGGAGATCTTGAGGAACCCAAGAGGTTGAGGGACCCAAATTTTTTATATTCCCCCCAAATTTTTGGCATTTCCCCCCATATTTTTGATATTTCTGCCAAATTTTTG
>NW_008620224.1:0-361 GCF_000691845.1 Merops nubicus | reverse complement strand
AAAACATCCAGCTAACTCGGTGATTGTGATCAGGCCGGAGCTCACCTTGCCAGGGAGCCGGAATTAACCTTGAAACCTGCAAGTATTTCTGACAGTGAAGCATTACGGGGGGGCTCCCCCCCAGCTCCTGCCCTCCCGGCAGCCTCCCTCCTGCCCAGGTTCTACCACCGCACCAGACAAGATGCCAACGTCAAACGCACTGATGCCAACGTCAAGAGCCCCCCCCCAGCCCTGTCCTGGCTACGGGGAGCTTTCTCCAGGCGAGGGAACTCACTGCTCCCAGCCAGCTCCCGGGGAGTTGCAGTTCTCAGACAATTCCCTCCCAAGGGGAGTGAAGAAGAGCCGTTATTTGATAGTGTAA
>NW_008620223.1:1161-2308 GCF_000691845.1 Merops nubicus | reverse complement strand
CTGGGACAGGGGTGAGGCTCATCCCCACCTGGCCCAAACCTCAGGGGAGAAACCACCGTGGGACATAAGGACCCCTTGGACCCATAGGTGGGTTTTCTCCCTGCCACAACCCCACGCTCAGCTCCTGCAGCCTCAGGAGGAGTTTTTTTCCAGAGGTGCTGGCTCCCTCCTCACTCCCTCTGGATGCTGCACACGAATCCAGGGCAGGGCCTGCAGGGCTGCGGGTCCCAGTCAGGGTTATTGAACCCCCAGGGAATGGCAGCAGCCCCACAAACTTCATCAAGGAGCAGACAGAAGTATGCAGAGCCTGGAACTGGCACGGTGGCATTGGTGTCACCAGCCACCACGCCAGCAGGACCATGGAGGGGTGATGTTAGTGCTGGGGACTGAGCCAGAGGGGTGACACCCAGGGTGCTCGCTCACAGGGTGGGGAGCTTGCTTGGGGTGCAGGGAGACAAAGGGTGATGGGGTCCCCCTGTGTGGAGCAGGATGAGGCCATATGAGCTGCACCCCAGTATCACCTTGTCACCATGCACTGGGGGAACACTGGGGCTGCCCCCCAAGCCAGGGATTTAACCCCTTTACTCCTGGTGCTCCTTTTGGCTGAGACTCCTCCATCCCCAGAGCAAAGGGCCTTCCTGGGTCCCTGAGCAGGGCAGTTCCTGACCAGCAGCATCCCCCACACACACACCCAGCCCAGCTGCACATCTGGGCCCCAGGCCACAGCTGGAGCAGGCATCTTCTGCCTCGGTCTGTTTGCAGTAGACCAGCTCGTTAGGTAATTAAAGCTCTGTCGAAGCTGTCATCAGGGAGTGCTGCTCCTCCAGAGGCTGCTGCTCTCGAGGAGAGGGGGAGGATGCTCTGGGGGAGACCTGGGGAAGGGGCTCCTGTGATCACACACCTTAGGACAAGGTGAAACATCGTCCCCATCACGGGGACACCGTGCCATGGCCCAGTGGCACGTCACCGTGTCACCACCTGAGTGCCACCCACTCCCCAGGCCCTTAGCCTGGTGAGAGGCAGCGAGGCTGAGCCCTGGCTGCTTCATTTGGGTCTGGGGGCTGCTGAGAGAGCCCCCAGGGCCGTGCTGAGCCATGCTGAGCTGCACACGGGGCCCTGGGGATGCTCCAGCCAGGACAAAAGCGAA
>NW_008620223.1:0-1059 GCF_000691845.1 Merops nubicus | reverse complement strand
CGCCGTAGGTCTCGGGGGGATGCTGCTGTCGCGCCCTGCTGCATGCTCCCCGGGGTAAAGCTGCCCTGGGGGACACTGTCCCCTCCCTGCCTGCCCCCCCCTGAACTGGTGAGCTGAGAGGATTTGGGCTGGAAGGAAGGGGAGCACGTTGCCCCCCCAAAATCTGCTGTCAGGGCCTGGTTGGATGCTGCATCCCTGATGTCACCTGCTGGGGACGATGCTCTTACTTAGTACAAGGGACCCCTCTGGCTTCCCCACCCGTTTTTGGGGTGCTCCTCAAAGCTTCAGCATCCTTCATGGCCAAATTCTGCCCAGCCCGAGTGGGACCTGGCAGCTCAGGTGGTACCTGGGGCGACCGTGGGAGGCTGGGACAGCATCAGGAGCTCGAGTGACAAATGGCATCCACAAGGCAGGGTCCTTGTTCGGTCACCTTGCCAGGCAAAGGGGGATGGCAGCGAGGGTGGTGACATCATCAGCGTGATCCGTGACATCACATGGTGGCAATTCACTGGGGACAGAGAGAGGGGTGAGGGCAGGATGTGGAGGAGGAGGAGGAGGATGCTGTCCCCACGGAGCAATGTCCCCAGCTTGTGGCCACAGACCGTGTCCTTGTGCTGGTGGCATATCGACTGGCAATCCTTAATCAAGTGGCTTATTAATTAGCAGGAGAAGCCGACCGCTTAATCCTCCCCATCCTGGCTGGGCTCGGCGCTGCAGCTGGAGGGGCTGCCAGGAGCCAGAGCTGGAACCATGGATTTCATCAGATGGAACGTTGGCTGCACCCCACATCTCCATCACCCTCCCCCCGGCGGGCCCCGCTGCCAGCAGGAGGAATGGTGGTACCCACGCTGCCACCCCAGGTCACCAGTCTGTGCTGGTGAGCCAAAACCTGTGGGATTTCACCCCAAAACTGAGCGGTGTCACCACGGGCCTCACCCTGGCACAGCAGGGTGGGAAGCTGGCGGTTGGGGGTGAATCCCACCCCAAGTGCTGCCTCCGAGTCTGGTGGGACCCATGGCATGAGTTGGGCAGGTCTCAGCCCAGCCCTGAGCCCACCCC
>NW_008620222.1:5164-5830 GCF_000691845.1 Merops nubicus | reverse complement strand
CTTTGGTCAGGATGGGTCCTGCTGGAGACCGCTCCCCCCCCTTGAGAGAGGAGACTCCTGTGACCACAGGCAAGCAGAGAGGAGCCACCAAACCCCCCCGCTGCCCGTACCCACGTCACTGTTCTCCAGAGACTGGTCCTCCTCAGACACCTTCAGGAAGACCTCCTCCAGCGTGGTGTCCATCAGCCCGAAGCTGGTGAGGTCCAGCTCCTCCAGGCTCTGCTCCAAGTGCTGTGGAGGCAAGTCCCAGGAGGTGCCTGCAGTGCCATGGCTCCCCACCCCACCAGCTCTGCTTGGTACCTGGAAGAGCCTCTCAAAGCAGCCCTTCTTGACGGCCTCGCTGGGCAGGATGTAGGACAGCTCAGTGTTGGTGTCTGAGATGAGGAGGCAGGAGGCCACGTACTTCTTGATGAACTGGGAGACTCGAGGCTCGGAGCAGGGGCTGACGGAGGAGTGGGCCGGGGGGCTGTGTGGCTGGCCGGGCTCTGTGGCAGAGGGACAGCACTGCTCAGTCACTTCGCACCAGTCCCACCTCCCACCAGGACCCACCATGCCCACCCTACACCCCAGCACTGTGGGGGCTCCTCCAGCCTCCATCACGGGGTGCTGGCAGCTTCCTGCCCACCCTGCACGGCCCGGGGGTGGTGCAGCCTCCAGCACTGGAGG
>NW_008620222.1:3344-5134 GCF_000691845.1 Merops nubicus | reverse complement strand
TGCCCCCCCAGATGGTCGAACCTGGCACCCAGATGGGAGAAATCAAGATGGAGTAACGCCACCTCCTCCACCTCACCCCCTCCACCCTCCCTGTGGCCTAAGGAGACTGGAGGTGGGAGCACTTGTGTGTTGACCCCTCATTCCTCTCCTGAGTCGGTCCCACCCGCTCCTCTAAACACAGGGTCCTGCTGTGCCCCAGACCTGTGCCATTCCTGGTGTCCGACTGCTTCTTCACCACTGTCAGCTTGTAGCCATCGCCGTAGGTGCTCTTGAGGAAGAGGGGGGAGCCGCAGCACTTGAGCTTGCCGTGGGAGATGATGGCGATGCGGTCCCCCAGCAGGTCGGCCTCGTCCATGTGGTGGGTGGAGAGCAGGATGGTCCTCCCTGATGAGGCACAGAGCCTCAGCGGAGGGGCCACGGCCACTGCAGGAGCAACGCTGGGCTCTGCCCACCCTTACTCACCTGGCTTGTACTTGAGGATGAGGTCCCAGATGGCCCTGCGTGCGTAGGGGTCCACACCAGCTGTGGGCTCATCCAGGATCACGGCCCGTGACCCACCCACAAAGGCAATGGCCACTGACAGCTTCCTCTTCATGCCCCCCGAGAGGGTCTGCACCAGGGAGTGGCGTTTGTTGGAGAGCTCCAGGTCCTCAATCATCCTGGGGAGAGGCGAGAAGCACCAGGGGTGCTGGTGGGCCCACACTGGCACCCAGTGCATACAGGGAGCACGCGATGGCTCTTCCCCGTGGCTCTTGGCTGCTGGGGCAGCCCAGCTACAGAAGCATCTTCTGCTGGCTTCCACAGCTGATACCTAAAGTTCTGGGAAACACTTAGTGGTGCTGCTCCAGGAGACATCTGTGCTACCAGATCACCCACCACAGCTCAGCGAGCAGGAAGGGAACCCACCCACACAAAACACACAGACGGGGCACAAGGAGCATCAGGGCACCTACTTGTCCATCTCCTTGCGGATCTCCTCCTCTGCCATACTCTTGAGCTGTGAGTAGAACCAGAGGTGCTCCTCCACCGTCAGCCTGTCGAAGAGCACGTTGTGCTGGGGACACATGCCCAGGTTCTTCCGGATCTCGTCCATCTCCGTCCGGATATCGTGGCCATAGATGGTGGCAGAGCCCGAGGTCGGGGGAAACAATCCGGTGAGGATGGACCTGGATGGATGGGAAAAGGCAGTAAGGTGAGGGACCTTGTGTCTCCATCTGGTCCCAGTCCCAACGACCACCTTCAGGAGCATCTGCTGGGCCCTGGGCAGAGGAACATCGGTGCAGGGCCACGCGCTCGCTGCCTGGCCCCCTTTGGGCACCCGCACACCCCCACTACTGCTCCCTGGGCATGGCACCAGCTGCCACAGGGCCCACAAGGACATTACACTGCACCTTCCCACCCCCTGCAGCTGCCCAGGACACGGCCCACATCCACCTCAACGGGCACTCACATGGTGGTGGTTTTGCCTGCGCCGTTGTGCCCCAGGAAGGACACCACCTGGTTCTCATAGAGGTTGAGGCTCAGCTTGTTCAGTGCCAGCTTCTTGTCTGTCTTGTAGACCTTGGTGAGCTTGTCAATGCAGACGACCAAGGGGAGGTGGGTTGGCTCCTCCTCGATGCCCCTTGTCTCCTCTGCTGTGCAAGTGGGATGGTGAGGAGCTGGGGATTAGGCAGGGAGACTGGGCTCGGCAGTGGAGTTCCCCAGGGGATGAGCCTCCCCAGCTCCACCCCGCAGTGGCTGTGCTGGCTCGTAGCCCTATTCCCTCTGCTCCTCGCCAGCTCCCCCCTCCC
>NW_008620222.1:0-3164 GCF_000691845.1 Merops nubicus | reverse complement strand
CCCCCCCCCCCTGCCACGGGCAGCAGCTCCCAGACAGGCAGCAGCACCTGAATCCCAGGATGCTGCCCTGAGAAGGGTGCAGGGGATGCACAGAACTCTGCAGCAGAGCCAAGGACATCCCCAGGCCACCTCCCACCACCCCGCCTGCCCTTACCCAGCCGCCGGCTCTCCATGGCACAGGCCTGATCCTCCTCCATGATGCTGAGGCGGGTGGTGCGGGACCAGGGCCAGGACCACTCCCAGGTCTCCGCTCGCCCACTGCCCAGCCAGTAGGACTTCTGGAAGGGGAAGTACCAGGGCCGTGGCAAGCCGAACATGCCTGGAAGCACAGCCCCAGCACAGTCAGGGCCAGCCCCACCCCAGGGCCGGGGCAGAGCTCAGCAGGGGCGTGGGCACGGATGTAAGCTCGGAGATTTCCCGGCTGAGGGACGTCGCTGCAGGGTGGGGGCTGCAGGCACCCCGAGAACCAGGCTCAGGGCAACGCTGCTGGGGGTGCGTGGGAGCAAAGGCCTTTGGGCTTTGGGCTGGGCCCAGCTCACGCCTGGGTTTTACTAGGAAAGCCAAGGCAGCAGGTGAGACCCCTCCCCAGGCGGGCGGTGAAGGGGAACAGAGCTCCTGCCATGGGTGCTTGACTTTGGGCTGCTGAACTGAGACACATGAGTGAAGACCTTGAAGGAACCTGCCAGTGTCACCAATGGGCTGGGACATGGGGGCATGAGTCCCCAGTAGGACACATGCAGGGGACCCTGAAGGCACGTTGTGCTGAATCCCACCCTATCAGGGCTGAGCACCACTGGGAGCTAACAGGTCCCCAGCGAGGAGGTTCTGGTATAATCAGAGGTGCCCTCATGCCCCAGAGCCCACACGTACCCGGGTGCACAGCCTCAATGTACCACGTGAGCACCCCGTACACCACAGCATCCACGATCAGCATCATCATGGACAGCAGGAGGTTGAAGTCATCACCTTCCACGGGCGACTGGCTGAAGGTGTGCCACTGGATTCCCACACCAGCCACCTCATACAGTGCAAAGTACTTGGAGCCCAGCCCGAAGGCTGTGGTAGACATGAGGGACTGCAGAGAGGTGGAGGGAAGGGGACATGAACAGGAACCACAGGTCAGCTCCAGAGGAACAGGTTGGGGGAAATTCCTATCCTGTGCTGCCCCACCCAGCCCCACGGAGATGTTCCATACTCTGGGAGGCACCAAACCTTCTGGAGATGCCCCATGGGGAGTCAGTTCGCACAGGCAGACATTCACCCAGGGCTTGGTGACAGCTTGGTGGCCTGTGCAGTAGATACAGGGTGCCCGAGGCAAACCTGGGGCCAAGCCCCTCCCCAGCAGCCACAGCCAACTCACCGCGATGCACTTCTCAAAGGCTGTGATCTTGTCATGTGCCACCTCCTCCCGGATGGCCACGTACATGTAGGGCACGTAGCTGAGGAAATAGATGATGCCACCGCAGGCAGAGGCCAGCTTGGCCTTGGAGTAGAGCACCGACACCAGGAAGCTGCAGGGAGGACAGCATCACCTTGGATCCCACCCCCCCAGGGCTCTTCCCACACCTCCTGGCTCTGGTGGTGTCAGGGTGATAAACTGTCCCCCCCAGATCAGCTCTCGGGGGGGCAGCCGTGCCCCTCCACTGCCCCTTGCCCACACCGCTCCCAGCACCCTCGCCCCGTGGCACAAGCTCTCCCCACGCCGTGGGCCGGGCAGCTCACCAGAACATGATGGTGGCCACTGCGTAGACGGCGAGGAAGAGCCAGATGATGAGGACGTCGCTGTGCATCAGGACCTTGCCGTACTTGAGGATGGCGGTGAGCGCCGTGACCGAGATGGAGAGCTGCACGAAGCCGGTGATGAACCAGGCCACCCAGTGCACCGCGTTGTTCAGGCCCATCATCTTCATCACCTGCGAGGCCACGGCTCAGCGGGGCTGGCCCCTCCCCTCGCTGGGGCAGGGACACCAGCGGGCAGTGCTGAGGGCTCACTGGGGGCTGCTGGGAGGGGGCACGCCGCAGCACCCTGTGCCAGGGTGCCAACGGGCTCAGCGCCCTCCTGTGCTGGGCAGGACTCGTGCCAGAGACACTCAGAAGGACCAGCTCATCCCAGGGATGTGGGATCTGCACCCGCCATAGCCCACGTGCCCCGGCACCAGGGGGAAGGTGCCCATGGATGCAGCGCAGGACTCTGAGCTCAGAGATCTCTCCCACCACCCCACCTCTTTCAGGCGATGCTCCTTCTCTGTCACAATGTGCTGGATCATCATGGCCACTGAGTAGACCCAGGAGATCACCATGCACAGGGGCATCATGTGCTCGATGACAAAGAGGAAGCTGGTGAGGGAGAGAAAGGGGGGAGAGCTGGTTGGGAGCACCACCGTGGAGACCCAAGGAGACCCTGAGGCACAGAGCAGCAGAGGGGCTCTCCCACCACGCAGAGACAACCAGCTCTCCAGTCCAACAGCCCCTTCATACCCTGAAAGAGCTTCTCCAGTGAGCCCGTAGGACAACCTGGCGTCCTGGCCATGGGCTCAGCTTGGTGCCCTGCCCACCCTGGTGTGGACAGGCCCTATCCATCCTCCTGCCCCAGGGGGCTGGTGGCTCTGGGACTTCTCTGGGTATCTCCTCCAGACTACTATGTTCAATAACCACCAACGTGCCATCCATTTAACACACTCCTCTTGCTCTCCCCAGGTCTTTCAGCCTCCAAGACACCCCGCAGCCACCAGTTCCTCACTTTGGCTGCAAACTGGGCACAAAACCCTTCCCCTGCTCGCCTAGCCTGGTGGCCCAAGGAAGAGCTTAACTGGTAGCTCATCACTCCCAACATCACCAACATCTCTCAGGCCCCTAAACTCGCCCCCTTCTCCCAGCTGAAGCATCCTGGCCTGCAAAGGGGAAGAGGAAGGGCCTGCCCCCCGCCCGCACGGCCGGTACTCACTCGTCCCGGGTGTAACACGGGTACGGGAACATCTGCACGTAGTTGCCGGGCTCCACCACGTCGTGGCCAACGAACGTGTTGATGAGGGCACGCTCCATCATGTCTGGGGAGGGGGAGGAGCGGTCAGGCCGGGCAGGCAGTGCAGGCAGGGGCCGGGGAGGGCGCGGGCAGCCCTGGCAGGGAGCTGGCACTCACCCTGGATCCAGACGAAGCCGTAGAG
>NW_008620221.1:2117-2421 GCF_000691845.1 Merops nubicus | reverse complement strand
GTGAAGGGGGCAGCGGACAGGGACAGTGCTGGGCTAGGCTGGCAGCGGGACCGGAACTTGGCAAACCCCCACCTCCAGCCCCCGATGAGGGTGGGGGTCCCCAGCCTCCCATCTGACTCTAGTCCCAAAGAGGGGCAGGGAGTCCCCCCTCCACCATGCCTCCAGACCCCACCCACATCCAATCCCCACATCAGGCTGAGTCCACAGTCCCCTCTTCACCTACAGCCCCCGAATTAGGGCAGGGAGGTCCCGAGACCCCCATCTGCCTCCAGCCCTCAAAGCAGGGCAGGGGGTCCCCAGTCTG
>NW_008620221.1:0-1929 GCF_000691845.1 Merops nubicus | reverse complement strand
CCCCCCTCGCTGGCCATGCAGGGGCGATGCCTGCTGGAAGCGGATGGGTGACGCTGATTTTGGCTCCTGCCAGGGCTTCTCCCTGCGGCCTGACAAGGGAGTGGAGTCATGACTTAAATGGGCTTGGTTTAGCAACCAGGGCTGGCAGTGTGTGCATGGGGGGGACACGGGGACACATCCCATGGAGTGGACATTGCTGTGACCTCGGTAGCACCCTCCAGCTCTGAGCCAGAGCGATGCTCACGGCCCCTCTCTGAAACCAGGAGCAAATCCTCCATCAAAAATTACCAGCACGCAACGTGCCACGTTTCTGCCTGTGCACCTGGATATTAAATCCTTCCTCCCCTGCCTGATTAGCCACATTAAGCTCTGGGACCGTTTGTACCCACTTAAGGGGGAAGAGGGAGCGGGCGGGGGCAGGATGAAGGGCACTGGGCACAAACACCCGTCTGTCTCTTGGGTGCTCAAAGTGCTTGTGCTTTAACCTGAACCACAGGGTGTAAATCACTGACACTCCCAACAGTGCAAACAGGAAGCCAAGCTCAGCACCCAGCACCTGCTGCCCCCCTTGCTGCCTCAGCACCCCCTTTTCCCCCACTGTGGGTGCAAGGCAGAGCCTGAGGTGCTGCCGGAGGCCGCTCGGCTCCAGGTTTTCCAGGCTGCCAGCGAGCCGTTCCCTTGAAGAAGATCTGCTTCTATCTCAAGGTGTCACAGCCTCAAGGGAACCACCTAATCTGTATCTGCACTGCAACCTTTATCTCTCCCTGGCTGTGTGAGAGGCTCTGTTTATAGCTGCCAAATAATACCTGCTAAATTGCAGGATCCAACCCCCTCCCCTCTCCGCGGTACCCCCTGACACTTGTTTCTCTGCAAGAGGGATGTTCTCGCCTGCCAGGTGCCTCCCTGCATTTTCCTGGAGGGAAATGATGCTCCGGGGGGACAGGGAAGGGCAGCTGAGCTACGCCTGCCTCCCACCTGGGCTCCAGCCACGTCCAAGCCCCTGACAACCCCGGACAAACCCTGGCACAGATTGCTGTCCCCTCTGGCTTCATCCCAGCCCTGCCTGAGCTTTGCTTCTGCTGAAAAATGAGGTGGGAACCAGCAGGTCCAGCCTCATCCTTCCTCTGTGTGACCCAGGGATGGAGGAGCGGACATCCTCCACGTGAGGGAGGAGATGGCAGCTGATCACAGCCCTTGTGCCACCTCCAAGCAAGGCCACAGCCACGTCCTGCTGCGGGGGACGGCAGCCAAACGGCTCTCTGGAGTCACCCACGCCCCACGGGGGACAACGAGGTGACCCTTTCCTTGCCAGCTGCATCTGTCCTGCATCTGGCCCTGCCATCCCATCACATAAAATGGCCCTCGTGGCACAAGGGCAGAGCAGCTCCAGCTACATCCCTGTGGGAAAGGAGCTGCAAGGATGCCCAGGAAACATGCACCCTACAGTGTGCTCCAGTCTTCTGCATCCCCGATTCCATGGCACCCTGGCATCAATCCGGGTGCAGTAGTGAGCTGGGGAGCCTGGGTGAATGGGGTGCATGGGATGCCCAGGGTGCATGGGGCAGCTTGATGTCCCTCAGGGGTGTGTAGGGCGTGTGGAATGCCCGAGGGTGCCCAGGGTACCCAAGGGGATGGGTGCACACAGGACGTCATGGGGCACCTGAGATGAATGGGGTGCCCAGGGTGTGTGGGGCATGTGGGTTGCTCAGGGTGCACAGGGTACCTGGGGTACATGGGGCATGTGGGGTAGATGGGGTGTGTGGAGTACTCGGGATGCCCAGGACACGTGGGGTACCCAGGTCATATGGGATACCCTGGATGCAGTGGGGCACACGGGGTGGACAGGGCATGCAGAGTACCCCGGGCACATGGGATGCCCAGCTTGCGTGGGATGCCCAGGATAGGTGGGATGCCCAGGAGAGGTGGGAT
>NW_008620220.1:254-2912 GCF_000691845.1 Merops nubicus | reverse complement strand
GGGGTTCCCCTCCGCTTTCTATTTATTTTTTTTTTCTCCCCAACGAGGGCTTAAAAACAGGTCCGCGGCCGTCAGCGGGCATCGGGCGAGGACGTGACAGGCTTCGGCAAAAGCAAAGGCGCTGTACACTTGCCATTTCTATTAAAACGTGAGTAAAGTTAACGCAGCCTCGATGGCATCTGAAATACTAAATAAAAGACCGGTTTCAGCTTCATTCCTCACTGGAGGGGATACACTAGTATGTTTCTTATTTTTATTTTCCTTATAGCCTGTTAAATTGACTAATAAAGTCAACACAGAGTTCTCTTTGTGGCTTCAAAAAACTCAGTAATTTTGTTAGAAAACGTTGAAATCCAACCCCAAAGTATTCAGCCCAAATATTTAGTTAAAGTAACCCTGTGGGTTAATAAACTAAACAAAGGCAAACCATGCAAAACTGCAGCAATGAAAACCAGGCTTAAATAAACGAAGGAAAGTTTATAAGAACCCTTTAGCTGGAAAAAACAGCGAAGGAAAACTGCATGAAAGTTTAATATGAAGCATGTGATACACAGAGGCTCGTTTTACAGGTACGCGGCTTTGCCTCGGACGGTCGTTGTCCCCAGCAAAAATTCGAAAATTATTTTTCTGCTAGGCTGCATTTCCTTTGAAATCTCATGAAGCGTTTTCTGCTGAAGAAACCCTCGGCAGTCTTTGGCAGGTTAAAAGGAGTGCTGCTCTCCCGTGCTGCAGCTCCCTCACTGCCCGCGCTGCACCACGTTTCTAATTTCGATGTCTGACTTGTTTAGTTATTTCAGCTCCAGTAATGTGGTTGCAAAATATTTACCTTTCACACAAGAATCTGGATTATTTTGATTAAAGACCGATGCACCCTTCAAGATGTTTGCTTATGTGCAAGAGTTTTTCGAAGAGGGGCACAACAAAAGATCTTTCTTTTCAATCACTGCTTTTCAACTAGTTACTAATAGCTGAAAAACGGTTCGCTATAGGGATCGAGTAAGCCTTTCAAAAAAAAAAAAAAGTTTAAAATGATGATTTAAAACAAGCTGTTTAAAATATCTATGCTAAATTATCTCAAACTGCCTTCAGCACGTTGGCAGTTTGGTAATAATTATAACCATTGCTTGTTTTGCAGTTTAGATCATTAGGAAAGAAACCTTCAGGACAATTGGTTTTTGGTTGTGGTTTTAGTTTTGGTTTTTTTTTTTTTTTTGTCTGTTTTTTTTTTTCTTTTAATTTTTAGATTTGTTTTCATCAAACAAAAGATATGGCATTGCTGATATGTTTTTCTCTATGGAATAAAGGGTTTCCAAAATTATTTTCTTTTGCATTATATCCCCAAAGAAGCAGCCTGGGAGGAGAGCGCTGGAAAAACAAGCCCAAAAATAACAAGAGATTGTTTAAACTACTCTTAGTTGCTTTTCATTTTCAAGAAAAGCTGAATAAACAGCGTCGGCCCCGCCTGACAGCGCAGAAAGCAGGTTTGCAATGAAAGAGGCATGCAGAGGGAAAAGAGGAGGTGTTTTGTTTTTTTTTTTTTTTCTTTCCTTTTCGAGTACTTAACTTTCTCCTTTTCAAAAAGGAGCTCCGTGCAGACCAGGGAGCACTTTATTTACCATGTACAGAAGAAACAAGTCAAATTTAAAATTAACCTCGAGTCGTGCTGGGAATAGATCAGACCAAATGTTGGGGGAATTCCTTTATTCCCCCCTTCTGATATTTTTGTCTAATTCTGTTGCTTAACCATCACCCCTTGTATTGCCAAGGAAAGGAATGGTCCCTTTCGGTGACAAACCCCGATGAAATTATTTTCTTTAAAAAGAAGAAGAGAAAGATGGACTAAGGAACTTGGGGCAACAAAGCTTTACAAGGAGAGAAGAAAGACTCGGGTAAAATACGACACATTTATCTATCAATTGCTAGACAAGACAAAGAAGGCTTAACAACAGTTTGAAAAGAGTGGCCTGTGAATGGTTACTATTCAATTTGTATTTTATTCCCCGCTGGTCATGGAATTGAGATCAGAAGAAAAAGTGAAAACACATGGCTGAGGTCAGTAGGATCAGAGAACCACCACATACAGCAAAGGGAAGGAAAAGCAATGGGAACTTGTGTGAAGAAATGGATTATATAAACAGAGCTTACCATCGCCTGCACCCCATTATCCTATAATTTACACTGCATGGGAGCATAGAAATATATTAAACTAGTGATAGGTTTCACCGTTGCTTTATGCCAATCAATTCCATTATATACTTTCAGACATGTTTAGAATTCTTGCACTAATGTGTTTATTTTAAATATCACAGGGAAATTGTGACATCACCGGCAAATAATGCTGGGGAAGGTTGCCGTCCTTTTGAAGTATGCTGCAGTGAAACATGATTTTAATTACATAATCACTTTGAAACCGTAATTATATAATAAACGAGGGGGATTAAGCGGGAAGTACATAGTACATTAAAAATTGCTTAGGTCCTGGAAAAACAAACCGAACACACAATGAGAAATGCTCAGTCACAGGGACCGCTTGATAAATCCGGGCTATGGCGTTTATTTGCGTTTCATTCGGGGTGACAAAAAGATGTCCCCTCCGACAGCCGGAGACGTTTACTCCCCTGTCCTGCAGGAAACAACCCCAGCGCCGTCTTCCCAAGC
>NW_008620220.1:0-202 GCF_000691845.1 Merops nubicus | reverse complement strand
GCCATCTCTGCCGAGAGGGAGCGCGCCCCCTCCGCTCCGCGCCCTCGGTGCTGAAGCGAGCCGTCACCTGGGCGGTGGCCGCCGCCTCCCCATCCATCTTCAGCCGCACAAAAGAGCCGGACAGGGACAAATCTGTTCTTAAAAGGGGATTAGTTCCCTCCGCCCGGCGGGCTCCGCGCTCACTGGCGGCGGAGCCCCGCAT
>NW_008620219.1:0-5674 GCF_000691845.1 Merops nubicus | reverse complement strand
TCCTCGCCGCCGGCTGACTCGGGGCGTCGGCATAGCCGCCATTTCCAAACCGAACCGCGGGGGCCCCGCGCGCCAGAACTCGGCACCTTCTGCCTTCCCGCCTGCTGAAAGGTGACACGATACCTCCCGACACGGGAACGTCGTTCTTGCTCCTGCCCAAACCGGGCACAGGGACAGCAAACAGTGAGAACAGTTCTGCTTTGGTGCCCAACGAGGAAGTCTCCCCGCTCTGGTGCCACAAGCAGTATAAACCCAACCCACGGCGCTGCTGCAAGGATACCAGCGCGTCAGCTGTAAGGCTCATCAATCCCTAATGGCCTCCCTAACGAGCAAGTCCATAGGTGTCATTCGCCTCTTATAACAGCAGAAGAGGAGGAGTAGAAATGACCAAATTACATGAACATCTAATTCTTGCTCACGCTGGAGTAAATGACCCTGTTTAAACAAGCATGCGGGTAAGCGTTTGCAGGGTCTCCCTTTTGCCTACCTGGCATGGATCTTCAGGTTGCTTGATGTTGCAAACTGCAGGTTGCAGACATCACACTTGTATGGTTTCTCTTCTCCGTGATGCATCCGGCTGTGGAACACTAACTGGCACTTCTGAGCAAAGCCTTTGTCACAGAGTTCACACTTATATGGCTTCTCTCCTAGGGAAAAACAAAACCCCTGTGCTCTCCATGCTTACATAAGAAAGTTTGTCATTCCGCTACTTGACCAAAGCTCAGGTGCCCATTTTAATACTTCTTACAAATAACATCTGGGACCAGCCTGTAATCAGTCCACTGAAGTGGAACATGTCATGAATACAGTGGTTAACAGACCATTTCTTAACACATCATTACCTTTTGGGAAAGGAAAGAGGTAATATTTTTACTAGTGCCATACCACTTTCAGAATGCCACTACTATGTTTTCAGACCTTCTGCTGGATATTTCTATTCACGATGCTGAATATTCAAGATGAACAACCAGAAAAGCCATGTGCTGCCTCGTGTCCATCAAACAGCAACAGGTCTCCAGCACAGTTTTGTGCTCACTGATGCCTCATTAGCCTCTGCTGGAGAGCTATG
Source organism: Merops nubicus (assembly GCF_000691845.1). Taxonomy (NCBI): domain Eukaryota; kingdom Metazoa; phylum Chordata; class Aves; order Coraciiformes; family Meropidae; genus Merops; species Merops nubicus. Next base: position 4,605 of record NW_008620219.1, on the reverse strand, counting down.
GGTACTTCTCAACTGTTCATCTTCTCCCAGTGGTCAATAGTCCCATCTAACAGGCTGGGCAACTCTGCAGTCTTAGTGACAGTACTGAAGAGCCCGTCTCTGCATTCCTGTGGCAGGGCATCATCAAACCAAGAACTCAAGAGTGTATAGAAAAACATCAAAATAAAAGTGTTAGACATCTAACCTGCCATCCAGCAGCCAACGCTGTGAAATTCTCAGCCTGCTCACGCAAAAATTCCCAGTACAACAGCCTCAAAAGCAGAAAGTGCAGCCGACACGTTCCTACCAGCAAACTGTCCCTGAACACTTCTTACAAGCTTTACCTTGCACGTGAATCTTTTCTTAGTCAGTGGCTGACAAGAGTTGAGATTCTCTCCCTCAGTTACAGCAAGAGCAAGGTGTTCTCCTGCAGCTCTACCTCAATGCTTCCTACTTCACCTCTTTACATCTTCACAGCTTCCTAGAAAGAACTCCACTGCTGGTCTCTGCTCAGACTTTTCCAAAGGGGAAAAAGAGCAAAAGTAAACCACTTCTTATCTGTTTTGCTGTTACTTCAGAGTTCAAATGCCAGCCACAAAAAGAAGCAAGCTACATAACCCAGGTCCCTCTGCTGCTTGCTGGGCTCAGGACAGCACCAGAGGCAACACCAGAACAGAAGTGGGACCACACCACCCTGAAGAGTAAACTCACTCGGCATCGAGTCGTCCATCTCTGGGAGGAACATACAAAAGATCAGCACAGAACTTCTCCCCTATGTCCTCCTAGGCTCCAGCAGTTTGCTGTTCATCATCTTTTAAAGTCAGACATGTTTTCTTAACGATTACATATTCATAATTGATTTCTCGTTGATGCTTTACCTGGCAGCTCTTGCCACAGCACAAACCTCTGGTCATTTTACTGAATAATAACAGCATCACGCATTTCAGCTGCATCTTTTGCTGAATAAAATCTCAAACGATGCTGTGATTCAGACACCTCCCTTGCTTTTTTTTTTTTTTTTTAAGACGCTATGGGAGAAGTTCCCTACATGTCACAAGATGGCATTTTTGCCCCACTTTTGTGGGATTTGGATATTAGGATTTTTAGTTTAAAAAAAAAACCAAATGGAAATTCTGCTATCAAATACAGTGAGTTTTTCATGCTCTGCTGGGAAGTTTTTGGCATCCCATCACTCTACAGTGTTAAAGGGCAGCCAGCTCTTCTGAGTCTTTCCATAAATCAAGATGCTCTACAGTCCCCTCTGGCTATTTAAAGTAGAAACTGTGATTTTGTACTGAAAAACACTGAAGTGTTTCATGCTACCTGGATACAGGTACTACCCTCGTACGCATAGCAGCAGCAGACAAAATTTCTCGGGGCAGAAGTCAGAAGGCAAAGATCTTTTCCGTGCCGTACTGGCAGGCTGTGAGCCCAGGTCTCCACAGCACACGGCGCCCAGGCCAGCGGCTTACCTGTGTGAGTTCTTACATGGGTTTTCAGCTGATTGCACTGGGTGAAGGCCTTCCCGCAAAGCTGGCACACGTAGGGTTTCACTCCCTTGTGTATCCTCATGTGCCGGCGGAGGCTGCTAGCTTCCGAGAAGACCTTCCCGCAGGTGTTGCACACCGGCTTGGCTTTGGAGTACTTCTGGTCCAGCTCCTCTGCCGAGCTCTCCAGCTGGTAGGCATTCTTCTCGCTGGCTATGTTGGACATGCGGTGCTCCTTCAGCGCGCAGCTCTGCTGGGGCTTCCCCCGTTTCTGTTTGGCTGCGATGCTCTGCGCGAGGACATCCTGGGCGGGCAGCGTGTCGCCCTCCCCACCGGCTGCCAGCTGGAGCTGAGGGCTGGCACTGCCCCGGGCACCCTGCTCCGTCACCTGCGCCGCCACCTTACTGCCGTCCAGAAACAACTCCACGGACGCGTTCTCCGCCGCGTCACTCTGATAGGGCACGGATTTATTCTCTGTGCTTTTGGAGGAGCTGAAGGTCTTCTTCCGCTTTTTGGTTTGAGGAGATTTCTTTTCTAAAGTTGCTTTCTTCACCTGGGGTTGAACCAGCTCTGCGGAAGCAGCATCTGCTTTCTCCTGACTGTTGTAATCTCGGAGAGTCAGAAGGCAAGTCTGCTGATTCATTTCAACGTTTCCAGTGATGCTGGATGTCTCTGTAGAAGAGGGATTAGCAATAAAAGCAAAGTCTTCCATCTTGATTTTGCATTTAGCGACCACTTCTTCGACTTTGAGATAGTCGGCAGCCTGGTGAATTTCTTTAACGTTCCAGCTGCAAGAAAAGCAGACTTGGGTGACAATATTCTGGACAGGGCAAATGTTTGCTCTGTACCAACTGCATGGTAATTCTGAGAGATCTAATCCCTCAGTGCTGCAGTGCCCTGAGGCACTAGCATGACAGTGACTCTAAGGGATGGCCCACGTCTAGTGGGGTCTGGACATCTGCACAACCAGGAGGTTTATGTTCAGTTACGTGCCTTCTGTAGAATTTTAAATTACAAGTCCAGATGTAAGGCAGTGAAGCTAGACATGGGGTTGTCAGTCGAAAAAGCTCAGAAATCACAGCACAAAGGGCTAAAGTATCAGAGAATAAAATGCATAAATTACCATTCTATGATCCTCCTGCCAAGTCTTAAGTATTTCTCAAGTGGTGCCCTTCAGAGAGCAGTGTTTTATAAAACAGTTTGCTAACAGCCTTAACTCTGTATCAGCTGCACAAACACTGACACCACAGAAGTCCTCATTTAAACCCCCGTGCTCTATTTTTCAGGCCTTGAGGGTTTAGAAAAACTCATCTGGAAGGCGCAACAAAGTCCCATCAATGCGTTTATGGATTTAGAGCACTTTAAAGAGAGATTAATGACAAACAACATCACTCTAACAATCTATTACACAATAAACGTAATGAAATAATAAGGTACTACCCACAATTACTCTCTGTCCATGAATATAACTGGTTTAGTATCTTGTGTCATGCTGAGTTCAAAATACCCCCTCCCGGTGTCCCTCCTGCGCCTACCACCACAGAAGGCCACGGGATGTTTGGCAGGGATAACAGAGCGAGACAACGGGTGCACATGGGCAGAGCTGCAGGGGTCATCTTTGGTCAAACACTTCTCCCTGGGCGAGAATGGTACTTTTGTCTTCAGAGATCCCAGCTGCTCAGAAAGAATCCAGAAACTCTCCAACTGCCATCCCAGAGGGCGACGGGGAATGCGGCGTACCGCTGCTCCGTCGGCACAGCATCCCTCCCCAACACCACCACTTGGCTCCGTTAACACTTCTGGGCAATTAAAAAAACTCCACAGCACCCTGCCACAAGTACTTAGTTTGCATGAGTTTTCAGACTGCAGAAGAAACAAAGGGGTTTTAAACCTGTGTTTGACACCAGGCATTGAGTAAAAATCCTGGACTACACACGCCTAAGTAGTCACCATCCCTCAGGAGGGGCAGTGGCTTGCTCCCCCCAACAGAAAAGCACTGCAAGGTGTCCTTGCTGCCTGAGAAGCAACACAAGGGGCACAGCGTCAGTGCAGTGAGGGCAAACACTTTTTCTGTCACTCCTTTTGGGTACTGTAATATGAGATTTTAAGGAACAGATCACACAAATTCTAACAAATACCATTTTTTTAAATTGTGCCTATCCGCATCCATTCCTCAGGCTTTGGTCTCTACCACAGATCCAGTTTCTGTGTGTTCCTATAATCCTGCTTCAGAAAGGACCTGCGTCTCATTCCTTCTCTTGGTGACTACACGCGACAGTCAATCCCTTCCAATCCAGACAGGAAGACTGGGAGACTGAAACTATCAGTTGGGGAAATCTCAGACAACAGACCTTCACTACAGCACTCACATCCCAAGTGGTATTTTAAAACACACAAACAAGAGGATCCTCAACTCATTAATATGTATCATACGCGCTGCTATCCAGAGCTTAGCATAAAGAACAAAAACCCCACCACTGCCTCAACCCAACTTTATTTCCCTCTTGTCTTTCCCCCTTTAACAGCATACATTACCTGTCAAGGTTTAAGTTTCCTGTATAAATAAACTCCAGGAGTTTTTGGAATCCATCGGCTTTCACTAGACTCTGATCCAAAACAACGTTGCTGTCGGAGGCGTCCCTGTAGAACGTGCCGAAGTACTCGCTGAAGGACGCCAGCACGTTCCTGTGTGCTTTGAACTGGAATTCACCGATGACGACGGTGCAGTCGCACAGAAACCCGGCTTCCCGCTGCTTGTTCAGCCGCTCCAGAAGGTGCTCACAGTGATGGGAATACTGCATTTTGATAACCAGCCGCAGCCTCTTAGTTCCGATCTGGGAAAGGAAAAAACAGAATCGATTTAGATGCAAGATTTAACTTTGTTTCCCCCTTAAGAGCGTGAGTTAACAACTGCAAAGGAGCTGGTGTTAACATCCACCCGCGATCGCTGCAGGGCGGTGTGGGCCGGTGCGGCGGTGGGCGGATCCTCCTTCACCCGGGGAGCCGCTAACTTCGGAGACGGGACGAGGGGAGGGGGCAGAGCCGTGCGCGCTGCCCGCCGGATCAGAGCCTTATCCTGCCTAAGCTCACTGAGCCGTCGCGGCCAAACCGGGCTCCGAGGAGTGCTCGCAGCAGCGAG
>NW_008620218.1:0-564 GCF_000691845.1 Merops nubicus | reverse complement strand
ATAGCGATTAATAGCAATTAATAGTGATTACTAATGGTTAATGGCAATTAATATAAATTAATAATGACTAATAGAGGTTAATAACAGTTAATAATGATTAATAGTGATTAATAACAATATTAATTAATAGAGATTAATAGATATTAATAGCAGCTACTAGCAAGTAATAGCAATTAATGGCGATTAATTCATTAATAATTGGCGATTAATAGAGGTTAATAACGATTACTAGCAATTAATAAAGATAAATAGGGAGTAATAATAGTTAACAGCGATTAATAGCAAAAGCAATTAATAGCCATTAATGGCAAGTAATATCAACTAATAAAGATTAATAGGGAGTAAAAACAGGTAATAGCGATTAAAGCAATTAATAACAATAAATAACGATTAATAGCAATTAGTATCAATAAAGATTAATAGAGAGTAATAACAGTTAATAGCAATTAATAAATGGTTTAGTAGTCATTTAAAATTATAGATTAATGATTTTATTAGCGATATTAATTAATAATAATCACCTAGTCATTAATATCAATGATTGGTGTCATTAATATTCACCAT
>NW_008620217.1:1062-1277 GCF_000691845.1 Merops nubicus | reverse complement strand
GAAGTTCTGCCCCACTCACCTCCCGCCGCGCCCAGCAGCACTTTCTGGTAGAAGGGGGGAGGGCCCTGGCTGCCCTGGCCCAGGCGGTCCCTGACGGTCTCGTAGATGCCAAAGCGAGTCAAGGAGTAAGTCATCTGGAGGGGGAGGATGAGCTGCTGTCCTGCCGGCGTCCTGCGGCCTTCCCCCGCACCCCCCCCCGCCCCCCACGCGCGGCA
>NW_008620217.1:0-956 GCF_000691845.1 Merops nubicus | reverse complement strand
TGCATCGCCATCCCCATCATCCTCATCTTCACCTCCTGCTGTGTCTGCAGGTGGACCTGGGGCAGAGTCCAGTGGTGTCAGCACACAGCCCAGTGCCAGGGCTGGGCAGAACTGGGGGGTGCTGGGACGGCCGCTCCGACCGCTCGTCGGGGCAACTCGTTAGTGCTCGTGCAGGAGCTTCCCCACCAACACCAACAGCTCCAGGCCCCCCACGCCTGAGCAGCACCGGGAAACGGACCCCGCCTGGCACCGGGGTGGCAGAGGCTGACAGGGGAAGGTGCAGTGCCAAGGCCCCTGCCCGGATAGCTGCCCTGGGCAGCGCCTGCTGCTCCAAGACAGGCCACAGGCCACCCTGGGGCAGGAGGATCCAGAAGCACGTGAGGGAGCAACCAGTGTGGGCTTGCTCAGAGTGAGCCTGGCCGAGATTGTGGATTCGTGGCCTCCTACTGCTCAACACCTCACCAGGAGTGCTGGCAGGCCTCCAGAAGAACCTCTCCTCATTGCAACCGCAGGAATCACAGGGGCAGGAAAAGGATCCCACAGCCTGGCTCACCTGCTCTGACCCGCTCCTGGGCACAGCCTGGCCACTCCCCTCCCCTCCCCGCCCACAGCAGCCCGACGCTTCCCACCATGCCCAGAGGAAGTGGCAGCAGGACTGCAGGCGCTGGCCGGAACGGAGGAGCACGTTCTGAGCACAGCCACCCAGCGCCACGCTGTGAAGATCACATGTGGGTCAAAGGCCCCAGGAGACAGAGAGAGCAAAGTGCCACTGGCAGGGGACCAGGCCTGGCTCCCGCTGCAGGAACCCCGGCACGGCCGGGGCGTGGGACACGCTGTGGGACACGCTGTGGGACACTGGGAACGGCCACAGCGGGGCTGCAGGGAGGGGGTTTGGATGTCAGGGACCAGAGCTTGTGGCGGGCCGGCCAGCGGCTGGGGGGCAGGCGCGGGGAAGG
>NW_008620216.1:11911-18838 GCF_000691845.1 Merops nubicus | reverse complement strand
ACAAGTGATGCACAACACAGTTGCTCATCACCTGCCAACTGATGCCCAGCCTGTTCCAGAGCAGCAGGCCCTGGCCAGCTTTCCCCCTGGTTTATATACTGAGCATGACACCACATGGGATGTAATATCCCTTCGGCCAGTTTGGGTCAGCAGTCCTGGCTGTGTCTCCTCCCAGCTTCTTGTGCCCCCATCCTAGTCACTGGCAGGGCAGTCTGAGAAGTTGAAGAGTCCTTGACCACTGCTTGGCAACAACTGAAACACAGTTACAGTGTGTTACCAACACTATTCTCATCCTAAATCCAAAATACAGCACTATTCTAGCTACTGGGACTAAAATTATCTCTATCCCAGCCAAAACCAGGACACGCATACACACCGTACATACATGAGACATGACACAATTTTTTGAGCCCTGTCAAAACTGAAGCACTCCTGCAGATGCACAGAGGCTGAACCTTCAGGGCATTTTAAAAGCCAAGGATTTTAGGTGCCTCTCAGCTAAGGTCTTGTTAGAGCACCAGTCTGAAGGGTAGCTATTCTGGGTGCCAGTGTTCATGTTCCACTATAAGTACCAAAGTCCTTCACATGATTTGGCCTTTCTGCCTTAGGAACAGGTGTTATCATCAATATATGATATTTCAGATTTGAAAAATCCAGGGCAAAGTACAACACCACATTTGAACTCACATCAATTACCACTGAAAGAATATGCCACAGAAATTAGGTACATTTTGGACATATTTTGGCTTTCCTGTTGGGTCCTATCTTGCAACCATGCTTCTGTGAAAACTGTGGAATTGCTTAACACTCTTTGAATGTGTAGCATTTAGCAACATACATCAGCTGCAAACTGGCTTTTTTTTAAATGGTTATTTAAAAAGTAGCACTATTAATAATAGTGATTACATGGCTATATTTTATATAATGTGGTTATTGGCACCTAGGACTGTACATGCCAGTGAGAAATTTGGCACAATGAATTAAATACCTAATTACTTAATATATTAAAATGTAGCTTGTTGCACTATACAATGCCAAGCCTATACCTAGCTTCAAATTCACATTTGTAACTCATCTGGACAAAGATGAGATTAGTCCTGACAAAAAGTCCACGCACTCTCCACTGTCATGACATTTTCTGGCTTCACTTAATTGCAAAATTAGAGCTGTATCATCACTATGTGACACCCCTAAAAGTCCTGAAATTCATTACAGGTTCTGTTTTTTTAAAAAACTGTCTTTTGTAGGGGAAAAATTGCTAATAAATGATTTCAATTACTTCATATCTGTATTCTCTACTGCGTGTTAAACAAATTTGTTTAGACACATTCAGCATTCCCAGAACTCACTTGGTTTATAAGGACTGCCAACAGGAATGACTTGGTTTGCATGTCAGCTGTAATTCCCATCTCTTCTTTGTCTACTGTAAACTCTAATCCACAAGACTGAATTTGTATTTCTGTGGATTTGGGAAGCCAATGAAGTATGCAAAGATTTGTGTTTTACCCCATTGTCCATACATATTGGTGTTGCAATTCCACCTTTCTGCCATAAAATACAAACATTAGAGGGCATGCAGCAAGAAGACAAGGACTGATTGCAATAATTTCATTAAACTGATAAACTGTCCACTAATTTAGCGTTGATCATTTAATTGCCTGACCCAGTCCTAATTTCACAGAAGATTCTTATGATTTAATGCCTGAAAATTGTGATGTCAAGAGATTACTGTATCAGATAACAGGAATAGAGACCTATATTGGCAGTGAGTCCTGTCTACCCAAGCAAGTTCAGTATGGGACAAGGTATGCACTTGAAAAAATGTAGCACATGGATATAATTACTTTTCTTTCAAAATTACTATGTATGTGTTTAAGTCGTTCTAAAATTAGCCTAAATACTTCTGCTTGTCTATTGAGGTGCTATTATAACAGCACAATCAGTAACATTTTTACACTTTAAAAAGTAGTTAGTATTTAAACAAATTTAACAAGATTTAGTATTGTTCAAAGGTTTAGTAAATGAAGAGGAAAACTTGAACTATAGTTGCCTAGACTCTATATTTTGAATGAACATATTTACAAGTAACTATTGACTTTGTGATTTCTCACCTCTAGTCATTATAAACACAATTAATATAGATGTGTGACTGAAAAAGCCCATGTATTTTTAGTAAAATTAATTGTTAAAATTTTGGGTGTGTAGGTGTATTGAGATTCAGTGACAATCGTTTCCCACATCTATTAACTTTTGGAGTTTACTGAAATAAAGAGATATGTTAAATTTGTGCAGTTCCATTTTCAGCACAGGCTGCCAAAGTTGCCATAGTTTCCAAGGCTTAAATGCAGTATACCAACTCTTAAGATCTCTCTAAGAGTCTTTCAAAAATCACCAGTCACCAAACCACTTCATTCAGTTCTTAAATGGTCAGAAAATAAGGAGCTACAGGGGTTTGGAATTGCATGAGAGAATGCAAGTTATGGAGTGTGGAAAAGAAGGGTAAATGCTGCTGCTCTTTGGGGAGTAATGCAATGTACTTGGAAAGCGATGGGATTTTCTCAACCACTTCCCTTCGCTCTTAACTGCCCTTAGGAAAGAGTTTAGGAAGGACTGTGCCTCCTGAGCTGCTGAGTCTTGGCACCAGCAGAACCACACTTTTAAATGTGAGGTTCGTAACTGTTTTACTCTGCTTGCACAGGGATAGGCTTACCAGGAAGAACAAAATGCAATCTAAATTTTGATGTTGGCTCTAAACAAAACACTAAACAAAATACTAAACAAAATACTGTAAGAAATATAGCTTAAAGCTGTGCTGAACTTTTGCTCCACTCAGAAAAAAATGAGAAGCAGGGATGGATGGATTGATGGGTAGACAGATGCACTAAACATTTCACCTTGTACTTGAAAGCTAATGTAAAACATATTTTGTGGCTTTGATGAATTAACAGAGCAGAGCAACCTAGTTTTATATATCACAACCTTATTATTTCCTGTTTTTCTAGTGAGTTTTGGCTTGGAAAGGAGACAGACTTGTGCACAGATGAGTAATGTGCTTAGCTTTATATCTGGCCAGAAAATAAAATCCTGGAAGATCTTCTTACTTGGATGGAAATAATGCATGTTACTCCGATGTTAGTCTTTGAGATTCAGTTCTGTTGCTGCTTTTATAGTTGACTGCATTGTGCTAATGTGATAGGGCCAAGTTTCAAAAGACTTAGTGAAGTCAGTGGGAGTTTTGACTGAGTAAAATTGATATCTGAGGAAGGATATTAGGACTTGGTTTGTCACAAGATTTTCACCAGCACCCTAAAACCTTTACACCCTGAAAAAAAAAAGAGAAGTATTTGGAAAGAGTTCTAAACACTCTGAAACTGAGATGGTTTCTGGAGCATGGTCAGGCATTAAGGAAAACAGCTGTAGGACTGTCTTCCAGTAACCCCACCAAGTCACAGTGCAAAGGGCATTGCAAGGACAGAGTAGAGCACTGTCTGTCAGATATACAGCTGCAGCACACAGCACTGATGCCAGGTGAGCCCTTAGGGTAAACAGGGTAGCAGGCAGAAGACAGTCAATGTTTGACTCATCCTTTTTCTCATGCTGGCCTCTCTACATATTTCAGAAAGGAGGATGATCTATAGAGCAGGATCAGGAGTCCAGCATTTTAGAAGAAAGCACCAGCTTTCTTCTCTCTTAAGCTGAGAATTCTGTTAATAAAAAGCAGAAATTCACGCCTTAGGTTTTGTGGGTTTAGTTATCATCCTGCTGTGGAAGGTATTGATCTGGTTGGACTAACACTCCTGAGCCCGACTCCTACTTGCACCAAAGCTCTTTTGCAGTAAAGGCCCCATTCATTAGTATAAACCCAAACTCAGTTTCACTGGATTACACAACGGTCTCAGCTGCTATTTTTTTGCTTTTAAAGTAGTTGCATTTTTCAATAGATTTCAGGCCTGTGTATCCAGAAAATGTGAACTATACGGATATAAACCCAGCATACCAACAAAAAGAACATTTACTATTTTTAACTCCTCTATTTTTAAACTAATCTCATGAATCACTAGGTTCCATCTCTGGGGTTTTGAAGGGTTGGGATTCACATCACTTCCTAGCTTCAGAGGGTGAGAACTGTCCAGTGTTCTCCTCTCCCTGAAATTTCCAACCAGTGTATAAGTTAGCGTATACTGCTATGATAGCTTTGTAATCAGAACTTCCTCTCATGAGAAGCTGGCTGGAGACACAGATGTTTTGTGTATTACATATCATAAAATAGTTACCTGAGTGTACAAATTCTAGCCTTTTTACACATTAATCTAGTTTGTGTGTTAGCCAGCTGGGCCTTTTTGAGGCTGTCTGAACAGCAATCCTCTGCATCCTCTTTGGCCTTCCTCATAGACACATACTTACACAGCTACAGCACAGTAAAAAAAAAACATCATTTGGGAATCCTGGTGTGAATATTTCAAAGCCTCATCATGAAGCCTTCGTATGCTTCTGAGCTGTACATCTTGCTGAGGAACAATACTGGCTCACTGGCATACACCAGTATACACACACACATACACTAGCATATACACACGCATTTTTCACACTGAGGAAAGTCAAGCACTGGACCAGGTTTCCCAGAGATGCTGTGTAGTGTCCATCTTTGGATGCTTTCAAGACCCAACTGGATAAAGCCCTGAGTAACCTGGTCTGGTCTCATGGTTGATGCTGCTTGGAGCAGGAGGCTGCACTGCAGACTTCCTGACATCCCTTCCAGCATCAGTTATCATGTAATCCTAGTGATGAGATTCTCGCAGTATGCAGTGAAGAGAGAGATACATAAATTCTGTTCAGTGGGTTTGGACCTGGCGGTGTAATCCAATGAAATCAATACAATACCCTGCTTTTATTTGAAATTGCAGTGCTCATCATAATTTTAACTATCCAAACCAAAAATGTATAGAGTGTAAATATTTCTAAAAATATGTTTAAAATGACACATTAAGGTTATCTTTCCCCCTGCCCTGAAATGCATAGGGAAAATGTTTCAGTTACTGTAACTGCAAGATAACTCTATATATGACTAAGAATCCTTTTAGAGTAGAGATGTACCTGTTGGCACACGTTAAGGGTAAAAGTAGAGGATATGAACCAGAGAGAGAGAAATCAGAACAGGCAAAATAATGAATGCAACAGAAAAGAAATAGAAATAACATCTGGTGACATCTTTCCTTAGTTAAATACTGCTCGTTACTGTCCTGAGAGCTTCTGCTGACAGCTTTAGACACAGATAGCATACAACTCCCACTGATTCCCTCACAGAAGACGTTTCATGGCTCTTGTAACATTTTTTCTCTATTCCCCACTGTTCTCAAGTTCATCATCCTTCCTCCTTTTGTTCCTTTCCACTGCTCTACAAGGACAGGATTTTTCTCCTCCCTCAGTTTACAACTTCTCAGAGTTCACACCCTTTTCATCCTCTCTCTCAAGAGCTCTAGCAGTGACCTTTGCAGAAAAAATAAACTTTCAGATCGCACAGTGATTAGAGAGATTATCTATATTAAGCGTTCCCCTTGTGAGCATGAACATAACAAAAGCTCATTTAAGAAACTCAAGCACTCTGCAGTAACTGGAAGAGGTATCGCCTATCTCCTACAAAAGTGGCCCTTTTATTCCTCTGCTAGATTTAATCAACCATTTGTGCCTGCTTCCTGAGGTTTGCATGAGTTAGAAATGCTGCTGCTAAATCACCAGAACAATTGTATTCCTTTCTAGTTTTAATTCAGATTTCCTACCTGTTTATCCCGTGTTTAGCCCATTTTGAGATCCTACTGATAATGAAAAGCTCACACCTATTCTTAGAAGGTAGAAAAGGTCTAAAATGTCTGGAAGCAAATAGAAATGTCTGCTGTTTCTTCAGAATATTTATCCCTGTTGTTCTCCCTATCTCCATGACCACAGGGCATTAAAATGACATGGCATGGGGCAGAACAAGAAGAAAAGTTCATTTACTAAGAGATTTTACTCCAGTGGAGAGAATCATTGAAGTCATAAATCTTTTTTACATAATCACCCCCTTTTTCCAAGTGAATATCCTGTTGTTCCCCAGAAATAACCTATAGGGCACTATTTGCTCAATACTTTGTCTCTAAGATAAATATTTTGACATTTTCCCTCCTTTCAGGAAACACAGGCTACGAGGTGTTTTCAGTTAAGGCTAAAGAATTTCCCGATTATTTGGGAGATGCTTTTGAAGTTGGGAAGAAATCAGTTAACGACTCTGATCACTTTGGCATAGCATCAAGAATTACAAATGCAAGAAACCATGTGATTGCCTGTTACTGCTGTCTCCAAATGTTAAGTGTTACTCTGAAGTCTTCCCTCTGTTCCTGTAGGATTCTTAAGCTTTTATGTTAAGTGAATGTGCTTCATTTGGCTTATGGCTGTTAAATTCACCATAACAGGTGCAATATCAACATGTCTACAGGAAAACAGTCACCTACTGAAGACTCAGATGTTGACTTTCCCTTAAAAACTAAAGAAAACCAAAACATGTCAGTAACCCCAATGTCAATCACGGTCAATCCGGTCATGTATTGGTTAATTTGTGAAATCAGAGAATTATTATAAACTTACTGTTTCCAATAAGTGTGCTCAATGCAATGTAAAACATTTGTAATTACTTTTACTTTTATAAAAAAAGTAACTGTAGATAAAGAAATACCTTTATACGAGAAAATGTGTTTGCTTCCCATAATAGGAAATAGAACCCTTTTCATTTTGGTCTATGGGCTACATTTCCCTGATCATACAGTCAGAAAATTTCACTTATTATCAGATGAAAACCGAATCAGAGTGTATAGCAGCTCTGTGCACAAATCTACCTTTTTAGTCAACATTAGCAAATCATAAGGCCTCAATTTCATGCCAGTTTTGCATAGGTGT
>NW_008620216.1:7322-11880 GCF_000691845.1 Merops nubicus | reverse complement strand
CTGCTTAAGAATTATAAAGGACTAAATATTTCCAGTTCCAGAGGATGAGAAACTTGAAGAACTGTAAAAGAAACAAGTGAAAATCAGAGACAGGCACTGTCTACACGTCTTTTTTTTTTTTTTAGGAAACAAACTGCAAAGCAAGTTTTATGGGTTAGAAAAGATAGGTGTAAATAACATGCTAAAAAAAAAATTATATAAGTATTTTAAAATGAACATTCCCAAAAGTAAAGTTGTGAGTCTGAGTCATCCCAGATTGTTCAGGAGATCAAAAGCATGGCAGTTACAGTGCCTACTGATATGGAGTTGGTAGTGAATAATTAAATTTTTTTTAAGTATTTTCATAACCTCACAGTACCTGTGGAGGAAATAAGGGATTTCAGATAATTCTAGCAAAGCAGAATCAAACAGTAGATTCTGTACACCCATGGTGAGCTTGTTTTAATTTGTAAATCTGTTATTGCCAGATGAAAAGAATCATTCAGTGTATAAAACTAATTATAAGAACATATTTTCAAGATTATTCTTTCACATATATAAAAATGGCTTATATTAAACCATAAACTTTTCAAGAGTCACGTTCCGTAAAGCAGTACCCTGGACCCAAGGAATGCTGATTAGCTCAGAGAACTTCACTTATAAGCTAATTTCCAAAAATGATACCAAGACCGTAAACATGAGGTACATGAAACTGTCATTAGGCTAATTTTTAAGACAGGTTCCATAGAAAGAAGACACCTGTGAAGCTAAAGAAGAGCTCGCTCCACTGTATTTCACAGCAGATACAATTTCCATCAAAATTTACACAACAAATTTTTATACTAAAACAGGTCTTTGTAATTGCTCTTTTGGAAGTAAAAAAACTATGCCTGAAGTTTGTATTTATTTGTTTAGACTGACTTTTTTACTGTCTCAATTATTTGTCTTACCCAGACCCAGTTGTTTACATTTCAAGTTATGTCTTGAATAGTTCATTTGAGGTTTCCAACATGACTGAAAAAAATCAATCTTATGAAAAATGTACACGATGAATAACTGTTCTGAGAATTTTCCTTGTTCATGTGAAAATATGTTCTCTGCTTTTATTCTGGCAATCCAGTGTACTCTAGTGCAAACTTGAATCACAGAAGATTTTGCTTTTGGAAAGGCTCATATATATATATATATATACTAGAAAGATGTGTCCTTTCATTATAGGAAGTGCTACCAGCAGCATAATTGGTCTGATGAATACAGTGCTATAGACACCAATGAAATATAACAAATACCAGACTCTTCTCTGTACTTCTTCTTGAATACTAACAAAAAACCTTACACCTCAAGATCTGGTTACATTTTGGCCATTTATTACTGAAGGAACAAAGGTCCATACATATCCAAAATTATCTTGAAGAAAGCAGTGACCCTGATGGAATGCAGTAGCTGCCACAGCTGTATTTCAATATATATGGGACAATAAAATGATACATTATGTGAAGGTTTACATCTTTTATGCTTTCTGTTGGAATTACTTCTTTCTCTGCTTCTTGAAGAGATTTGAATTGTCAATTAAGCCTTAGGTTTGTGTAAAGCAACCATCTTTATTTCAGATATCCAGTATTTAGGAACTTTTCCAAAGTATATAAGGTTTAACAGCAAGACTCACTTCAGACCAAGCCTTCATTCTGCAAAACAGCAGGACGACCTACATACCAATGTAGAGGAATGTGAACTATTTTATTCAAATGGAATACACAGAACAGAAATGTGCTCTATGTATGTCTGAGATTTAGATATATTCCCTATATAATGCAAGTCTATTCATCGTGACACAGACTCTATGTGAATGAGGTGAAGCTGTTTGATCTGTCTGTTCTTTGATTTTCTGTTTGGCATTATGAATAACATTGCTGCCCTACTCCCTGGGATATTGTGAGAGCACAAGCAGTAAATAATTTTGGGGTGCTCCAGTATTATGGGTATAGGGTCAGGTATACATTCTAGCTCAGAAAAATCAAATCAATGTGCAAATATAGAGTGTGATTGGTATCATTTGTGGATGTGATCCTCCCAGTTTATAGCAAGACATGATTGTTTCAGTTAGCAATTACAAGATAGCAAGATTAGATCATTGTGTTGTGTGCTGCTGACAGCAATCCAAAGATTTTCACAGACTTAATAAAGAAAGTAAGATGTATGTGTTTTCAGGTGAAATATGAAAAGGAACAAAAATAAGTCTCTGAGTGGAGATTTACAAGCAGATGGAAAAACTATTATGCAAATGCATGATTCATAGTTTTTCTAAGGAAATCATTTGACCTGAAAAACCTAAAACTGGAATTTGGCCACAACACAGATGTTCACCAAAGGCCTGATCCTTCCTTACTTCGTTGGAATGTTCTTTAAAATTACACAAAGGATCCTATTATGTAGAGGTCTGCAAGATCCCAGTTCAGCTGCCTTACTCAGCTGAAGTTACAGTGCCATCTACTGTAGTAGAGAGTCCAGATATATTACAAAATTACCCTGTTATGAGCTTTTTTTTCAATTCTTTTCCACTGTAGCTGTAATCAAATCAAGCTATGAATTTAGAAGCACTCTAAACAGATTCAGATATGACTATAAACAGAAAGGACATTCAGAGTTACAATAACATAGTTAGAGCATGCTAATAGGAAAGCAGATGGACGTACAACTAAAATGAAAAACTCTTGAGGATTTATAACTTGCTTTGTAGTACAGGATGTCCAAAAAAGCCAGCCTTTAAATACTGAAATTAAAAGGAAATTTTCATGCTGTTGGATTTTCCTATACCTGTCAGGTCTAGAGTTTTCACAACTTCTTTTAAAACTTCTGAGAGTGCAGTTGCTGAAGATCATACGCTGAGAGATGAGCCATTCTGCTGCTGGAGGGATTTTTTTCTATATTCTTCTCTACAAAACACACTCTTTGCTAACCTTAATCCCCTTCCTCCCCCAAAAGATGCCATAGAGTTGAATTTTGTGGCCACCTGCTAGAGCAGGGATGCAAACTTGTACATTTTCATATATATCCTCTCCCAGTGCTCCAGTGTGATAAGCATATGTAAAATATTACAGAACATTGACATTGATATCTCAAAGACAGAACTGGAACTGCAAACCTTGCCTTTTTGTAGACAACTGCAACACAATGCACAGACAGATGCTAGTTAGATGTTGTTCCTCTGATTCAAGAAATGTGGAAACAGACACAAAGTAGCCTCCAGACAGCCTTCTGGCATGTTAGTGTCGCAACTGGGACATAACCTGCTCTTAGGACAGGACAGAGACAACTGACACACAGCCCACAGTTTTGCAGCCCATGTGTTCAATTGTGCAGCTGTAGCCTGGACAGCCCTGCAAAGCAGTCAATGGCATACAATCACCTCATTTTTCTACATGCTCATTAGACCAGAAGTAATTAAGTTCCAGAGACACTTTACACTGATGCAAATGTGTAGCTACATCACATACCACTATGAAGAAAAAGGTGCTAGCACTCTTTCTCTATCAGGCTTCAGTCTTCTAAAGAAAGAAATCTTCACCGTGAAGAGTGAGTGAGCATTTGTAGTCTATGATTGCTGCTCTTACTCCAGACAACATCCACTAATTTACTGAATCTGCAGCCAAATAGCGTTTTGTATTTTCCTCCAAACCTTTACATCAGCTTCCAAGTAAAGTCAGAAAGATTCACATCCAAAATGCACCTGACTGCATCACCAAACATCAAATTCAATGCAAGACTGTACTGCTTTGTGTCTTAGACTGACAGGGCTCTGTTCTTTTTGCTGCCTCCTCCTTCAAACCAGCCTGCCCTTTCTGCTGATTCCTCAGACCCTTTTGCAGATGATGGCTGCACTGCAAAGGCAGCAGAGATTTACAGCTGGTTAATTCCCTCTTTCCAGTGAACTGCATTGTATGCCCTTCTCCTTTTTGCTTGTATTGTGAATGACTCCCCTGTTGGAATTTTTACTGAGCAACGGAAAACAAACCTTAAAGAAACACATGATATTGTGGTTCACTGAGAGGTCAACTCATATAAATACTGGTGCGAGTCAGTTGTGGCCAGATGGGGCTTCCTAAGGACCCAATTCCATGTCAAGCGGTTGAGTTTGACACTGGGCATTTTAGTAAGCTGGTGTGAAAACACTTTACTGCTTGAAGACACTCCTCTCTGAAAGTCCTTTGTTCAACACATTTATAGCACACACAGCTAAAAAAAATGGCTATTTTTCACTGGCTATGGCACTGGAACTCCTTTGAAAAAACAACCAAAACAACCCTTTAAGGAACTACGCTAAGGTGCTAAGCAAGGCCATAGTTTTGCTGTTGCTTGGAACTGGCATAAACCAGAACTGCCGCTGAAAGAGGTCACCCTGCCCTTCCCCGACCCTTGTTTGCGTGGCCCCCGCCACTCCCATCTGCTCACACAAAGGCTCCTATGGCCTCGTGTCAGCTTTTTCTTTTTATGACAGTTATTTCAAGCCAGACTACTGCTCTGACCCAGTTTGCCATGGTCTACAGAGGTTATGACTTTATTGGTAATTAAGAGAGTGCCA
>NW_008620216.1:0-7291 GCF_000691845.1 Merops nubicus | reverse complement strand
TTCCGGGGGACTTGCAGCTACCCTCTTTACGGCTGGTGAGCTCTGGAGAATGGCTTCTTCCCCCCCACAAAACACCTGGTCCTTGGTCTTCTATAGATCACACATAGTGACCCAAAGGTGTAATTACTCTTTTGTGGTTTGTTTTTGGGTTTGGGTTTGTTTTTTTTTTTTTTTCAGCTCAAAGAGTCTGAAAGAATGGGATGGCCATGTTGCAGCTTACCTGGAGAGTTTTTTTTATTGCATGAAGCAGTGGGTATGTGTTGCCTGCTCTGAGATAACATGCGCAGGGTGGGGACTGATGAGGATGAAGTAAATTTGGGGGACTGTGTAGGACAGAGGGACCCAGAACTAGCAAAATCTCATCCATCCTGTTTGGTCAGGAGGGTATGGAGTGAACTGTATAGTGAACCTGCCCAGGCACAGAGGGGTGGGGTTTGCAGGAGAAGGGGGGTTGCAGAAGGGCAGCTCCCCTTCCTCTGGTGGCAGTGTCCACTTCAAGTGCCACTTCAAGACACTGGCCTTGGAAGGACATTGTGATCTCATAGCAGTGATGTGTAATAAACTCAATTTAATGAAATGGAACATAATTCCAAGGAGTTAAAAACTCCTGAGTTGGCTTTGGTATACATAAGAGACAGGTGAGCACCAGTGGGCTTTAGTTTGGGAAAGAAACAGATCGGGGCTTGAGTTTACTGCTCAGGGCAGAGCAGCTGAGAATCTACCAGGAAACAGTCCCTGTCTTCAAAAGTGGTTGCAGGTCATCTGTGTGAAATTATATGACAGTGATACTGAATGC
This sequence comes from Merops nubicus, assembly GCF_000691845.1. Classification (NCBI taxonomy): domain Eukaryota; kingdom Metazoa; phylum Chordata; class Aves; order Coraciiformes; family Meropidae; genus Merops; species Merops nubicus. Next base: position 6,495 of record NW_008620216.1, on the reverse strand, counting down.
TCAAGTTTGGGGCAGAGAGTATCATTTGGAGTGTGTACCAGCAGACAGCAATATTGAAGTCCCTGCTGAAAAAGAAACAACTGACTTTATCTTCAGAGCCATTCATTTTTAGTTGCCATAGAAACAGCCATTAGAGCCATTTTATATCTGGCTGACAAACCCTACATTTTCTGATCCTGCTTTTCTGCTTTCTCTTGCCTTTTTTTTTTTCTTTCTTTCATGTTTGATTTTTATTTCAGTGCAAGATGTCTGCTAGAAACATAACTTCTACCTGAAATGCAAATACAAATGTATTATTTTTGTCCGTGAAATTCTCCATTGCTCCTCACATATATGTGCTCAGCTCATAACAAAAAACCTATTAAATGCCTAAAAACCAAGTAAACGAGGAATAAAGAGGCATATGAAACAATATTACATTTATAGATACTTTTCCTTTTCTGTTGCAATAAAGTGAGTATCAGATTAATATTAGGACAATATCTCCCTTGTAATGAAAGTAATATAGGTTCTCATTTATCCTGCTAATTTGCTCATTTTCAGTCATCCCCATGGGTTACAAATACAAGCCAGGAGCTTGAATGTACTTACTTGCATTTTAAATGAGACAAATGACAGGATTTTTGTGATTGTTTTTATTCATTGAGGTGTTCAAGATCTCTGGAATTTTCTACTGCAGTTTTATGCTGTAATTATGATATCTTATGACCTCACACCTACAGAAAGAGAAAATAAGTGTGTTCTTTTTTAATGTCTACTCATTCTGAGTAGCTCAAATACATAAAGGTGCTAAATTCCATCACTGTTTACTGACTTCAGCTAATACTGCTGTGGCTGGCACTCTAGATTCCAGATTCTTACAAATTCAGTAGGTGGAAATTTGAGCCCAAATGTCTCCTTTGATAAAAATATATAAACATTGTATACCTACCTAGCTTACAGAAAGAGAGTTGATGAATATATTATAACATTTGCAATCTGTATCATAAACTTAGATTTAAAGTGCTAGGAAAATGCAAAATGATTATGAATACTCTGTGTATTTTCTCTAACAGAAAATTAAGTTGGGCTAAAACTGATTCGGAATGAGACCTTACACGCCAGAAGTTAATTATTACATATCAATATTATTCATTCCTAAAATACTCTCAGAATTCCTAAAGAAACAATCTTGTTGAGAATAAGGAATGCTTTTCTGCCAATAAGCTGTGAACAGCAAAAGCATGTTCTATCTAGACACATGAGAACAATGCTGAATCACTCCTTGAGAATGGCCTTGAAAAACACAACTTTGCTGTATTTACAAGTATTCTGACAGTAAATCTGGTGCTGCCAGGTCTCCAGTGCACACAGCTTTCATCAATTCATATTCTGCTTGTTTGCTTCCCTTTGCCATCTTTAAATCTAAACCTTTGTCCTGTAACAGCTGTAATGAATGCACACAGAATTGTGATTTACGGTGCGGGCGATGGTTGATGGCTCCTCCTCTGGGGTGAGTCCCCTCCACCCTGAATTGTAGGGCAGCAAGAAGCTGCCATGGGATTTACAAGGGTGATTTATTCTGCTGTATGAAGACCAAACCCCAGGGCTATCTTCACAGTTTCATTCCCCAGGCACTCTCAGGGGATGTTGAAAGGAAAACCTCTGAACTGCCCTTCCTCTCCACTGTCTCTGCAGGCTGGATGGCCTCCAAGAGAGCTGCAGATGAGATTGAGCACTTCTGCAAAGGTTCCCGGTGCAGCCTGCACCACTGCACCTGCCTGCCATACCCCAGTACAGCCATTCCTCAAAATCTCCGTGGGACAAATGGGACACCCAGCCCTTCTGCTGCAACCTCTGGGGCTGGGACTTGCCATGCCACAGAAACTGCTGTCCCATCAGCAGGAGTGATGAGCTCCCAGAGGCCACTGGCATGGCCCCCTCTGACCATTGCTAACTGCTCACAGCAACGTTGCTCAGCAGAGCTGCAGGATGTGGACAAGGAGCAGGGTGAGACAGGATGGCATACTGTTTGAGTAAGATATGTTGCTTTCCAGTTCCAGACTAATTCTGCTTATTTATAACACAGTACCAACAGATATTGCCACTCCTGAAATCTGGAAGTGCACAAGTTTCAGAAAACCAGATCTGAATGTTATGGAGGAAGCTTCTCTTGTCTGAAAATACATCTCTAAATAGCTTAGTTGGAAAGAGAGGAAGCCTGGAGAATGGTGTCACACCAGCCTGGGCTCAAAGTGCTAAGGCAAATGCAACACAGGAATGAGCAGTGAAGAGAACAGTGAAGATTGTTTTTCAAATCCAGAGTGACTCCTGATATCAGAGGTAAACAGAAATTAAAAAAAAAAAAAAAAAAAAAGAAAAGGGAAAAAGAACAGAAATCTATGCAACTAAGTTAACCCAGAACTTAAATTCTTCCAAAAATAAAAAACATCTGAAAGTGATCTTGATAGTGCTGTTCCTATGTTTGTATATGCATATAGCCCATTCTGAGAAAGAAAGATATATTTAATGTACTTAACATGCTTAGGAAGTTTCAGTCCATTTAGAAGAGGAGATTAACTGCAGAAAGATATTGCAAAAAATAGACTACTTTATATCTGAAGAGTAAAAATGAATTTTAGGAGAGAGGTTTTTAAACATAAGCTATCAGAAAAATAGCATGTAATTTAAAGCTGAAAATTCAATTTCATACTTTTTCTGGAGGTAACTGAGTCTTCTGATTAACAGCTCAGATGGAAGTGGATTCAAACAGGGCAACTGTTTATTACCACCTCTTGCACTATACTTATCTTCTCTAATACACCTTCCTGCCTTGAGGGTTAGAATATTCATGCCATTTGCAAATAATTTCCTGACTACCTGTAATTTTCAACCTGGCTCTGAACCACAGAATCAAGAGCTGAACTGAAAGAATGAGCAGATTGATGGGCAGTTATAAGGGGAAGAAAAAAGATGAAATGCTTTTCTCACCTGTATGGTCCCAGAGCAATTGAATACTTACAAAAAGACAAATCTGGGCAAGATATGATTAATACCAGCTGTTTTCCTACAATAGCTATGTGAGCAGGAGTCTTGAGGATGCCCTTTGTATGCAGTTTAATGTTAGACTTAATCCAATCTATACTGTGAATGACAACCAAAAGATGAGGTAATAGTCTCCCTTTCCCAGCACAGGCTGTTGCTACCTTTGTTTGGGAATGGGAAATGACTGTCCCTTTCCTTGTCAGCCAGCAGTTACATAAAAATTAATAAAACTTGATATTTTGGCCTTTGAAAGCAAGCACACAGTCAAGGATTTGTGTCTATTTGCCACCTCATTTGGAACACAAAATTTTTTCTCAGTTATTTTCTGCACAGTTTAATCAACTGAGGCATTTCAGTGGAAAAACCAATTTCTTACAGTTTAGAGTGTACCATTCGGATTGTTTCACCAGGAGAAAAACTACAAAAGAACATGCACAGTGGCTCCAGGCAGCTTTGGAAAGATCAAAAGCTTCAGGACTACAACTAAAGAAACAAAACATATTCAACACAGTTGAACCAACATAACTAGGACTTAAGTTTACACAACAAGACATACATTACAGGTCTCAAGTAAGCTGAGGCCTCTTCTAATTCTGAATGTTATTCTGATTAATGCAGCATTTTTTCTTTTATCTTATCTTTTCACTTTATTGTCTATAACATTACTGCATGAACAGTCTATTCTGATATTAAAATAAAAAGTCCATTTGAAAATTACTGTACCATTCTAAATCTCGATTCCTATGGGAAATTTCAAACATAACTTTTTTTTTTAATATAAAGATATATTTTTGCTGTGTTGCTGTTATAAGAAGTACTTTTAAAAAACATTATTATATTGAAACTGATTCTGTCACTCTTTAATAGACTGAAATGTATTTTGAAGTAACTGCATACAATACAAAGGAGTGGGAAAAGCATTCTCCTTCCCTTTGTCTTGCAGCAGTAACATCCTAGTAGAAAAGACTCCAAAAGGCCTTGGAGAAGAACATGTGGAGAGGTCTTGTGGACTAACACAACATGCATCATAAGGTTCTTTGAGCACCAGCTGCTGCTTTTATGTTCAAAATGAGGATTATTCTTGAATTTGCATTGTTATGGCAGAAGAGACCAAAGGAACAATATACAAATAAATAGGCTCTCGTGGCTAAATGAGAAACAAGGGTTTAAGGTATAGGCCACTTTCTTATGTAGAGCTGCCAGTGTCCCTTTTCCCCCCTGCTTTTGGTATCAAGGGAGCTCCAGCTGTTGCTGTCAGATGAAAGAATATCCCACGGTGTGAAAGAGGGACTGACTGAAGACACCAGTTGATCTGCTGTCACTTGTTCTTGTGGTGGGCTAGGGGTTTGGAAGATGTGCAATTATTTCATAAGGCATGGCTTTTGCTGTCCCCAAGAAACCTTACTAGGACTTTTCTCCCAGAACAAGTTGTACCACCAATAACTTTCTCTCAAGACCACATTTCTGTTTCAGCCCATGCTCTGCCTCAGCCTTCTGAATTTTGCTGGGTGAAGGCAACATATGGTCTAAATGATTTTGATGTGTACAAAACACAAAGCATTAACATTTTCACTAGATTGGATTTTCGCTCTTAAAGATGCTCCAAAGCGAGATAACAGATTACAAACAAAAGCTACTGCTAAACCACAAGAAAGATGAAGATATATTTAGTGGGTCTACTCATGAAAAGAATGAAAATAGAGCAGAAAGTAAATAGAACAGCTTGCATAATATTTAGTCTCCTACACTGTTTACGGAATTTGCTTAATGATATGTATACAAGAACACAAATGATCACAGCCTATTCTGTAAATTCCTGTGGGCAGTAAATTCAGCAAGTCAAACTATTTAGAAAGGCTCCAAAGTGGAAAAGCCTCCTGAGCACAAAACACTGTGGGAGATGAAGGGGGCAAGGTGGGGGTAGGTTGTGTCCAAGGGCTTAATTGATCATCCTTCATTATCTTATGAAGGAACGAAGCAGCAACATCTTTTCTGCTTCAAAGACCCCCAGCAGATTCCTTCAAATGCTAGTGGCAATCCCTGAGGTGGTATCTGAAGTGACTGTAAAGACTTTCTAATGCATATTTCATCTTCTTGCCCTTTTAAACATCACTACTTGTCTATGTATAACTTTCTTAAGATATTCAGATGTGTATAAACCATTCACACAACCTGTGAATTCTCCTGACAATTTTTGTCAGATCACTAAAATAGCAAGGGTTAAGTTTTCTTGGCTTCAGTAACTTTGTTCAGTGTGGCCAGAAATACTGGGTGTCACAGGGCTTCAGTTTGTTCTGTAGACGAGTCACTAAATCAGTTCATCATTAAACACATACATGAATCCAGTTAGATATCAATACTCCAACAGTACTTGTGGGCACTGTGACAAATCCAGAAGTGAACCTTCCTTGCAAAACCCATGTATCATTTAACTCACATGTGACTTGTGAATTTGTACATGTGAACTCATGTTGTTAACCTGTGATCAAACACAGGATCATCAATTTTAATTGTAACCAGCACTAGAAGTTCAGTTAAGGCTTTTGGTTTCGTTGTTCCTAACTAACAGCTCTACTATGTTTTCTTTTTCAGGTGATTCTCTGTACTTTTCCAGAGGGCAAGGGATCTGCTAGTTCCTCTAACCAGGAAACTTCAATAAAGTTGAAAACAAACTCAATTACAGGATCTCTGGCTTACAGAATTATTAACACGAGGGATGACACGAGGTCTGCAGCTGATATATTTTAATGTGCCACAAGCTCGGCAAGAACTCCAGGAATAACACCTAAGCATCTCCACGCTGGAGGTACGTCTGGACTGTCGGCAAGTGCAATCCACAGCACATCCCTTGTGGTTCTCTGATTTTTCATCTCTTTTCTGGTCTGTTAATCTCTCCTTCCAACAGAGGCTACAACATGGGGGCAGCAAGGTAGACAAGGATGGTCTGTACCCAAGTCTTGGATCCAATGTGTAGCCAGGGAAGTTTGGGATGTGGATGCTGAGCCAGGAACTGGTAAGCACTACTAGTACTTAAGTGTACTTAATGTGTCCTTAAGTAACTTAATGGAAAAAGAATTTTTTTGAGTCAAGCTAGAACCAACACATGGCATTTCTATTCCTTGCCATGATTGTTTTTACACCTTTTCATCAGTCTGAGAAACACGATACAAGTTTCTTACTGTCAGCTCATGGTAAGGTATGAAAAGCAGCTTTATTGTTGGATGTGCAACGCAACACACAACCACGCTGCGGAGGGTTACGCACGCCGCGCGTTCCGTTCCAGGAGACGCTCCCCGCATTCGAAACCAGCCGGGGCTGGAGTGGGTCTGGACGACAGGCACGTTCCTTCAAAGCCGCCCCGAAGCTGTCCTTACAGCCCGGCAGCTCTGAGCGCATGGGGCGAAAAACACCTCTCCTGCTTTGCCAGCGCTTCTCCTCTCTCCCTCCCGCCGCGGCGCTGAACGCGGGCCG
>NW_008620215.1:281-30883 GCF_000691845.1 Merops nubicus | reverse complement strand
ACCTTTTTCCACTAGATTTTTAGCTAATCGTTCTCGGACATTTCGTAGTTGGTAGTGCAACTTCAGCGGGTTCCAAGTTTCACCTGAAAACACAAGCAAAAAACCCAGCAGTCACAGAAAGTTTAGGCAGCGACTCCCCCCCAAGCCCCATGGTGCAGAATCTGTCAAATTCATAGAGCTGACTATGACACTAACCACTATTTCTCTGGTCTCTGACCTAACCAGATATAGGCATAGATACAACGACCACAGGAGCCTCCTTGAAGGAACCTCAGTGCACATTTGAAGTCTGGGCAAAATGCTAGCTAAGTCATGTCTTACGTTTATGACACATAAGCAGTCTTGTACTGAAGAAAAAAAATCAAAACAAAAACAAACAAAAACCCAACAAAGACCCAAAACAATCACAAATAAGGAGTTTATTTCTAATAATAAAATAAGCATATCCTCCAATCTTGTGCATTTGTCTGCTTCCAGCCTTTTATCGTTTCAGATTCTGGAAGACGTGTCATTCCTTTTTTCTGCCACCAACATGAGCTGATGCACGCCTACCCTACGCATGTCTCCATTTCTCCAAGCTTTCATTCTGCTCTCCCTTCCTGCCCTCACCAGGTGAAACAGTGACCACGCACGGTGTGAGTGTGGGGGATGCGTGTACAGACCAGTATATGTTTGGTAGGGACTTGGATGCTTCTATAGAAATGATTTCTAATTTTTTTTTTGTTGAGGCAGGAGAACTAGGCACTTTGAAGTGCACAATACATGTGCACACAGAGGAACGAATTTAAAAAAGCACAAAATCGGCATCAACAGCTACTGATAAAGCTAAATTGTTAAGCACTGTGAAATCTGCCTTTGCTTAAGAGTTTACTTACGTTAAAAATTTTAGATCCAGCCTACCTAAGTATTTATCATAAGTATTAAAATCCCATCCTGATATCAAAGAGTCTATGCATTTTAAAAAGCAAGAGAAGAAACAGCATTAAGTATTTCTTAAACAGGTGTGGTTTTCTATAAATTATATGACAATTTATCAATTTGTTTCTATATCATAAAGCTTTTTAAAAATTCATTGGTTAACATATATTACTAATAACATCACCAACACCACAGATGACTTTAAGGTTTCTCCCACTATGATAGGGGGTGACATACTGTGTCAAAGCAACAGTCAAATTAAATAAACAAATGAGGTGGCACCAGCTGCATAGTGAAAGGCAGGAAACCCACCCAGGCCTGAACTACTGAAGTACTTACAGGTCCACACCTCACTGGATGTGATCCCCTAGCTTGACCGTGAATGAAACTCACACACACGAGAGCAGTTTCCTTACAGCATTTCACAGGGCAAAGGCTATTTCCTGGGTTTTTCCACATTTGATAAGCAGATGTAGCTATGCAGTAATAAACATCAGGACTGTGGTGACACCTTGTGACCAGTCTCCTCAATTACACAGATATTTGGTTGTTCAAAAGGTTTGTTACATTTACAGGAAGACCTGACATTTTGATCCAAATTTCTGTGTTCCCTATATTCGCTTCCCTTAGAGGCTATCTTATAAACAATATCAGCCTGATAAACATCACCTTACACATCGACATAACTATTTCCATGATGGCTTTGAACTCATGTACTGTAGATTCAAGCAGCATTCTTTGCATCACTGATAATTGCACAGAGTAGCTATTTTCCAGGATCAGTCCCTACATCAAAATTCTAGATGAGTTTATTAAAAACAAACAAAAAAAACCACAAACCAAACACAAACAACCACAACAACACAAGCACCAAGACCCCCCACAAAACACCAAAATATTTTTCTTCAACTGGCAGTCCTCTAAACTGTGGGAAATACGAAGGACCTTAGTGCCATCCAAGGACTACTGATTAATAACCATATGGAAGGAAAAACAGCTGATCCAAGTCTCAGCCCCAGCACTGACCATCACTATGTTCCCCGAGCCAAAGCTCAGCAGGGTCAGGAAATCCTTCACTTAGCTCAAAGAAAACCTGCAACAATGTTCATTCATTAGCTGACCTTTTTTGAATCAGCAGTAACTTGATGTGCTGTGCACTTGGAGAGAAGGTGAAATGTCAGCACAAATTACATACTGGGGACAAGAAAGAAGAATTGGTTTTACAGGCTGCAAAACTGAAGGAGAGCTGAGCAAGAACTGAACGGCAAGGCCACGCAGCAGCCATGCCCCCTACTGACAAAGGGCTGCTCTGTTCTCCTGTCCCTCCTGTCCCTCCTCTGCCCGAGAGACAAGGAGCGAGGGAAGGCATGGCAAGGACAGCAGTATAAACTGATGTGCAAGGAGGGCTGCTGAAGGTGGTACAGGCTGCACGGGAAGGACTTAATGAAAACAAGAAGGCAACAGAAAGGTAGAGATTTTGTTCATTTTTGAAACTGTTACTTATCAGCTGTTAAAGGTAACAGATTTAGACAACTTCAAGTCTCCTTACACTCTATCCTCCTAGAGTCATGTTGACAAAACAGTTTTTTTCCTGCAGTCTCTGTGCAGTTGAAGTACAGCTCTGATTTGGTCCAAGAATTTTTTTGCATTTTTGTAAAAACAGAAAAACCCTGGTGATAAATTCTGGCTACAGAAAAAAACCCAAACCTTCAACGACACAACAAATGCACTACATCTTAAAAGATGGTCCTTGTTAATGTAATTTTATGTATCCTGAGAATACAACTGTGGGTGAGGCACATGAAAAATGTTAACTGCAACTGTAATGATGAAATCTAATGGACTTTTTCTGCAACAACTTACTAGCTTTACAGGAAGAGTTGTGTGCAAAGCACTCACCTTGAAGACTTGAACAACATGAGATATCTAACATCTGAAAATAATTACATTTTTCCAGTTAATGGAAAAAAGGTAGAACCCCTGGCTCTGCTTCCTTACAATAAATGGACAATAATCCTCAATTTTTACAAAGAGCTCACCACTCATATCTCCTCTCCTCATCAAAAGACCCGAGTACCAAACCCATGCACCTGTACTCCAAACTTCGCTAACCCCCACTTTCAATTACAGAGAAGGCAGTTGTATCTCCAGGGTACAGTCCTGATTTACTTCAGAGTCCGTAGAAGGCACCTCTTCCAGAGTTGAGATGTCCTCTGACACTTCCATATAGATCCTTTCTATACCAAGGTAAGTCAAAAGCATCAGTAACTTGTATGTGATTAAAGGCTACCATCAATAAGAGACTACCCTAGAGAACAGACTAATTAACTTTTTTACATACTTTCTCTCCCAAAATCTTACAGCATAATCTCTAGTGATGCCAGATAATTAGCTTTATTGGAGGAAAAAAGCAAATACATTATGTCCAAGGCTTACCGCTAAGCAGTTCAATCCAATTTTGTACTGTTTCAGGAGGCTGGGTCTCTTTTATGTGTTTCAGAGCTTCATCAAGCAGAACATCCCCTGTAGGAGCATCTGACTTGCAAATCACCTAGGACAGAGTAAGAAGCAGTCAGTATTTTGACTAAATTCACGTACCATAAATATCCACCAATAAAACCTGGAAAAATCTACCTGCCATCAAAACCAAGGAAATTTTTTAAAAAAATAAGGAACTGACTCAAAGCACATGCAACTTTCAAACATTACCTAGTTGTTTTAAAAAGTATCTATGATTTTAATTATAAAGCTAAATTAAGTCTTAGGTTATCTATAATTTAAATTAACCTTGACTAAAACTATAGCATTAATAGCATACTTAATATTTTAAGGAAGATAATTCACTAACCCAGTCAGCTCTTTTGTTTCCTCCCCAAAACAAAGTATATACTACAGTGTTAAGTTACTCTGATGGCAGTCTATTTTACTGCTTCAAGTCACTTTATTTGCTGTTAAACAATTAGCCATGTCAAACTGAGAAACCAGTTACAAACTGAAAAACCAATAAAACTATTTTTCTTCTTCCATTCATGGATAAAAGTAGGTGCAAGACAACATTAAAAAACTCATATATTAAAACGCATGTATTAGGCAAAATATGTACATAGTAATAAATCCCTTAATATGCAATAATAAACACAATATTATTTGTCTGTTACTTAGTAAACTTCTGAAATTTGAGCTCTCCCTCAACAGAACAAAAAGCCTTTTACAGTAACATAATAAAATTTAAGAATAGGAGTAACAGCTTGTTCACCAGTAGAAGTAGTTGTATAAACCATGTACCAGTAAATTTTTTTTCTGCTTAGAAAAACAAGAGCAGCAAACAAAGATATACAGAATAAATTAGACTAAGTCAATGTGCTTGAATAAAACCGAAGTAACAAAAAAATCTATCTTTCTTTAGTAAAAGAATTACTAGTTTCAAAGCTAGTTATGGAAATACCAATCAAACCTGGTAATTTAAGTAATTCTACAAGTTAGCACTTTATAAGCATCAGGTAAAAAGATAACAGGCAATTGACAGAAAAAAAACCAAACAGATATCAGCACAATTCCACATATACAAGAGAAGCAGCAAGTGAAAGCTCTTATTTTTCATTATACTACACAGCAGTAAGAAAAGTGTCCTGGAAAAACCTTAAGCGTCCTACTGAAATATATCCCAGATTTTGTTCTGTTGGTCAGTTCTAGTAAACTTTACTACAAGCAGTAGAGGAGTACAATACATCCTCCTATGTATGGTCTGTAGATGATGCTGACAAGAGATGCAGTTGTAAGACAGCTACAATGCTGGCAAGATGAACCAAAACTGGAGACATGCACAAAGCCAACGAGATTAAACGTAAGGGAAAATTGCTGGAGAGATCTTTATGAATACCTAACAGGTCATAGCTGGAATACTATTTCAAATTTAGATGGTATATATAAAGCACAATAACTAAGATTTTTAAATGGAAATCAACAAGAATGAAGCAGTCCACAATGCCAGGCTAAACTGAACAAGGTTTGTTTAGATCCAAGAAGAAGGCATGTGAAGTATGCTTACAAGGAGTGTATTAAACAGTAGTTCAGGGTGCTTGCTCTGGGAAAAATTAAAGATACCACCTTATTCTAGAAATAAGGAAGATGTAGGATGTACTGTCAAAAACATCAACAGGCAAATTAAACACCCAGGGTGGTGCTGAACTGCATTCAGTGGAGAACTTTAAAACTAAAAATCTGCCAGAGACGGACCAGAGAAGCCTCATTATTTGTTACTGCATCACGATTAAATTATTTCTTTAAATATTGTCCAGGGGAGCTGGAGATCACTCCAGCCACAAACCTCAGATACTTGGTTTTAAGAACACAGCTCCATTTTAATCCAGATAATTCTTATTTGAAATTGAACATACAACAATGCATATTTATCTCTGATTTACCAGCTTGCACCACGGTGTCACTCAAACTCCATTAGCCACATAAAATTATGTCTTCCAATTTTATATCAAGATTCTAAATTTTTAGACGTTTTCTGTTCTTTAATTATACAGAAGCATTCTTCAAGTTGGGTTTTTAAGCTGCTAGGCTGCTGCTATTAATAGCCACCTCTCAGATATTTCTTTAATAATCAGCCTAAAACCACCCAGCTTATTTAGCTTTACTTCTTTTTAAAACTGACATTCCAGCAGTTTCTTTGAAGCGTCCTGTGTGATCAGCTTCACAGTAGCCCCAGTTATACTGGATCACTCCAGCCTGCTGCAGCTGGTAACCCACTAGGCACCCTCTCACTTCAACAGCTAAAATATGAAGTCATTTTTTGACTCGTATATTATTATTTAAAAAAGCCCCAACAAACAAGCCTCACTGAAGAAAGGAAAAAATGCTTTTAAGTGTAGGATATACCTAAATTTTTTTTTTTAAATTTAATAAACAGCTTTCCTTGCTTATTTGAGGTTAAGATACTTTTTTCTACCTTTTCTACTTTTTAAGAAGCTAGCCTGAATATAAAGCACCATGACAATATGAGCCTAAACATACAAGCCTTTAGAAAAAAGCTGTCAGGAGCACTGACTCACCGTTCAGCTCAGTCAGGACTCCATGAGCTCTTGTGAAGCCACAATGCACAGTGATTTCGTTTCCAAGTTTACCGTTCTCTGCAACCAGGCATATGGCACTGTTCCTTCTCACTTCTGTTATACTGAGTAGTCACTGCACAGACTCTTCTTACTGTCCTTCCCCTCAAATGGAAGTATTTTGGATCACAGTTCTATGATATTTCTCTTGCCTTACACCTCCATAGCACAGGGAGACAGGCAACAGTTGAAGCCCAGCCTCTGCTCTCCTATCTTCACAGATCTGCTGTTTTTTGAAGGATTTATTGACGAATGATTCCTGGCTCTCCTCAGAGCCATAACAGCACAAGAAGAGCAGGAAATTGAGTGGGGGCCTTGTGAATTGAATCACCACACAAGACTAAGCATCCACAAAGGGGAACTTTTTTTCCCTAACAGAGGAGCCAATGTAAAGAAAGAAGTTAAATCCTGATTCTTCAGAGATGATGGGCCTTAGTCGTACTGCAAAAAACAATCTCTTTATTCCAGTTTTTCAGTGATTTAGCAGGTACCACATTTGCCTTTTATTAAACTGCTGAGGAAATTTCAATTATACAGACTATTTATTTTGCATTTTCCACCACGCAGCTTTGCAATTAAACAATGCTAAAGATTAAGCACTTCTTGCCCGGATTTTTAAGGAAATTTCATTATTTAGCTTTAATATAAAAATCCACTCATGCATGAATCACTCAGAATTGTCACCTATGACATACTGAAGTTAATCCACCAAGGATTTGTTTGGTTGTCTTTTAAGAACTCTGATGATTTTGTTTTCTTTTTGAGGGTTTAAGGCAGCACATAGTACTATCTTCTGCCTTCAGTAACCACTGGTTTTAGAAATCGCTTTATTTATATATAAATCTCAACAAGTATTACATAGTCTTAAATCAAACTGTGCTGGGTTAGCATCTGGCAGGGTTTTAGTAGGACAGGAGGGGCTACTTGGGTGGCTCTTGAAATACGCTTTTAGAGCTCTCCCAGCTCCAAGTCAGACCTGCCCCTGGCCAAAGCCCAGACAATCAGCACCTCCGTGATAACGTTAAGAAGGGAAAAACCTGCTGGGTAAGTTCCTGGAGAGAAGTGGGGTACGAGGGGAAACAAGTATGTGGACACTAAGCTCAGTGAGGAAGGAGGGAGAGGAGGTTCCATTAGGTCAGAAATTCCCCTTCAGCCCACAATGAAAATCATGGTCAGGCAGGCTGTCTCCCTGCAGCCCACGGAGGTTGGCAGCGGAGCAGATATGCACCTGCAGACTGTGGAGGTTAACAGTGGAGCAGATATGCACCTGCAGCCCACAGAGGTTAGCAGTGGAGCACCTGCACCTGGAGGACTCCACACCAGAGCAGGTGATCACACCAGCCATTACTCCCAGGGAAGTCCACAATGGAGCAGTCCAATGCTGGCAGGACAACACCCTGTGGAAGAGACTCACTGGAGCAGTTCATGAAGAGCAGTGGCCCATGGGAAGGACTCACACTGAAGACATCTGTGGAGGACTGTCTCCAATGGGAGCGACACCAGGCTGGAGTTCGGGAGAAGTGTGAGGAGTTTTCTTCCAGAGGAGGAGAGAGCAGCAGAGGATGTGTGATGAACTGACTGCAACCCCCACTTCCCACCCCTGTGCTGCTGCCTGGAAGTAAGTAAAGAAAACCAGAAGTGATATTAAGCCCAATAAGGGGAGAAGGCAGGGGGGAAGGTGTTTTAAGATTTGGTTGTGTTTCTCATTGTCCTACTCTGATTTGATTGGTAATTTGCTGGTGTTGTTTACAATAAATTGATGTTGCTTCTCCAAGTTGAGTCTGTTCTTTGCCTGTGAAAAGAATTGCTGAATTTGCCCTTCCTGTCCTTGTTTTGACCCTCCAGCCTTTTGTTATATTCTCTGCTCCCCATCCCACCAGGGAGGGGTAGGAGTTAAGTGGCTGCATGGTGCTTTGTTGCCAGCTGGATAGGCCTAAACCATGACACATTTACAAGGATGTCACAAAATAAAATATGTCATATTGACTTTCAAAGTTCCACTAATGTCCATCAAGTCCTTGTCTGCCACTTTCTCAGTCTCATTTCTCTATGGCATTCAGGCACGGATTTAATACCTCTTGATCTACAGTTCTGTCTTAGAAATTGCAAAAAATTATCAATTTTTTTATATAAATTGCAAAAATCCACCTGATTTAAGGCCTGAAGTGAAAAATCACTCTTTTAAATCAGCTGTATGACCAACACCACAGTTTAATTATAAACCTGTACTACTGCCCAAAGAACAAGTTCTACCCTCTTCCTGTTCTTACTTTATTGCTTGTGACAGCATTCTTGCCCCACATGATGACAAGATCAAAAAAGTGATTCAAGTAAAAACCAAGCTGATCAAACAAGTGAATTAGTTTTCAGTCAGAGGACTTATTACCTGGCAAGGCTGCACAAATGCTAGTAACAAGCCAAGAAAGACTCCTGTAAGCCTCTTTTTAAAGAAACAAGGACTAACCTTCTCAGCTGCTGTTTTATTCACCCAAACCTTAAGAAGAGTATTAAGGACACTTGCCAACAAAATCCAAGGATGGACATGGGGCAAGGAGAAAAAAGGCTAACCTGAAAGGCAGAAACTATTGAAAATGGTATTGCCATCGAATCACAACCTCGGATGCAAGTGGGCAGCTCTCTCCACTCACTAAACACAGCATTTCATTCACAGTGAAAGCTGAATGCAAGGGGGGCAATGCCTGCAAAAGGGACCAAGGAGGACACTTGGTAGAGTTGAGACACTTACATGTAGCTAACACAGAAACAAGAGAAATTTGGTGTTAATGCAAAACTTCAAGTAGCAAAAGTCATTCATGGGAAGGTGTAGGTGGAGAAAAAAAATTAATATATATCAGCAGTTATGGATTTGTTTTGCAAGAAATTACCTAAGCTAGAAACAATCTTCATTTCAACTTTAAAATTAAGCCTTTGTCACAGAGCCTTCCTGCCTGCAAAAAGAAGTCTCTCAATTGCCTCAACACCAGTAGGAACAAAAGCTTTAATACTGGCAAATTTTAGATCTCCCCCCTTCCCCTTGTTCAGAGAGAAGAAACAAACATTTACCCACCCCTGAAACCACATGATAAAATTCAACAAAAAAACCCCAACAAATCCCCTACAAAAGGCAATCATTTTGCCTATATTCCTTACTGAAGATAAACACAAGCTTTTCATTAAAAAAGAAAAAAAAGCTAAAATTTCAAGTAGACAGAGCTGACAGTGTTTGCACTAAATGAAAATAGCTGCTGAATATTATTCCTGAATGCCTAAGGAGCCAAAAGATTTGGAGGAAAAAACAAAAAAAAGTTATACAAAGTAATCAATGCTCACTATACTTAAATGAGACTAAAAGAAGGATAAGCTATTTGTCTGAACAGAGGTTTGATTCTTCCAAATGAGGGGGAAGCTAGGAGAAAGTTGGGGAATTTGTAAGCTCTCCTTTAAAAAAGTTTAGCAAAAGATAACATTGACAGGGAAACGTGCCACAGGAGAGAATTTATCTGTGGTGAAAACATTCAACCATGCTTTCAATCTTATTTTACAAATATCCTCTAATGATGGTGAAGCAAAAATTCTTCAAACAGTGTGACTTTGCACATTTTGTACAAAAGAAAAATCCAGCAGCAGCAGTAATAAAAGACCTCCAATCTTTAGCCTAATTCAATAAAGGACCTTAAAAATTTGCCTACCATAAAGGTCAGTGACTACAAATTTAACACACTGGTCACATGCTTGAACTAGATACAGTTTCATGTTCTCAGGGGCCCAAGGTACAAGGCCTGTTCCCTTCTTGCACACTGCAAGCACAAGGTGCAACAGTGTACACCAGAATTAAACCGGTGGCTTGCAGGATGCATCTGGCAGGCTGTCAGCCATCGGTCAGCCTCAGCCCGCATCTCACCCACACTCCAAAAGGCAGTTCCTCCAGCAGGCTACCGCTGGTGCTCCTGGCTCTGACAGTAACTGCCACCACCCCACACTGGCCCCAGGCGCTGCCAACTGCTTCTGCAAGGTCTGGAGGAACAGCAGGAACACATCAAGAGAACAAACAAGCACAGAGAAAACTGCAGGAGACTTTCCAAGGCACTTCAGCTGGCCATTTAAACACCTGTCGGTGTTTAGTCAGTATCCAGGGCTAAACTACAGCACTTGCTCTGTCACCTGATGACCCCTCAACAGGTGACAAAGTTGGGAAAGGGGATCAGGAAAAGGAGAGGAGAGACATGGGCTGAAGTGAAAACAGACTTAATGAAACAGTAAAACTAATGCTAATACTAATGCAAATATAAAGTACAGAAAGCAATAGTCAGCCCAATGAATGTATGGCAGTCACAAATGGGAAAGAAGGCCTCTGGAGGAGAATGGCAAGCAAGACCCTTTAGGGATACAGAGGAGCAGAAGGATAAGGAACAGAATCGGCCCCCTCCCCAGCAAACTTACCCCTTTAAGGTAAGTTTAAAGCCTACCTTAAAGCTTTAAACTTTACTCAAAGCTGTGACACACCTTTGAGCCAGCTCAGGTCAGCTGCCATGGGCTTTTGCCCCACAGCCCCCAGCTAAAGCTCTTGGTGATGAGAAACTGCTAACAGCCTGCATACCATGGCTGATCCTTCCATCCCAGCGAAACCAGGGCTTTTTTAACTGCACCTAACTTAAGCCACTACTTAGAATCCTTATCCCCATGTAAAGAGAAGAAAAAAATCAATCATTCTTACCACCAGTTGTAATTTATAGCTACTGTATTGCCTGGAGCATGACACAAAAGTAAATGTGATCATTTTCCCCCACTCACCTTCCTTGTTAATAGACTTTTGCGCCTCATGCCACAAGCCTCCAGCTGAAGACGCCCTCGTAATGCCAGTTCAATTAACATACAGCCACGCAGTCCTGAGGAGATGCAATCATTCCAGAAGGATGTGTAACCCTTCGAAGAACAAAAGACAGTAAGACATCTCAATTTCCACCTGAAAGCACATAGAAAAGAGGTTTACTGTGTTCTCTCAGCAGCTGTCCTGCCTTTATACACTTTTGAAGTTGTATCACTTGTCAACTGCCATTTCTGTACTGAACATGTGAATGAGAAACAGACTCATCCCATACTAGTCTCTGAAGAACAGGGAAACCTCAGGACAGTGATTCAAAATGAGTGAGGTACCAAAACTGTGAGATATAAGCTGCACTTTATCCATAGTCAAATTTACTGCATTTTTAAGACATCAGGTGCTTCAGATTACTGACATCAGGCAGGCTTATCTGAGTTTCCTCACAAATGGTCCTGAAAGCAGTAAAAACTTGAAAATCTATATAAAGTAAAATACGGAGTATTATGAAAACACAAATGTGGCAACAAGCACAAACTGCAGAACAGATTACTTTAGCTTGAATATAGTAAACCAAGAGACAAAAGTTTTAAATTAAATACATGGAAGAGCTGCTAGTTTGTAATTTAAAAAATTTGAAAAGTATTCTTAAAGCTTGATGCATATTGTTCTTATAAAGACTGCACAACTGTAATCCACATTCTGTAAACTACACCATACCTACCATGCTTTTTCATCTATAATTCTGCATTGATAGATGTCTGGTTAAATAGCAGAACAGAGCATTTGACCCAGTACATTTACTTGGTACCTAGAAATACATGTATTGACTATTGCATTCCATTGTGTGCAATTCTGAACAACAACAACAACAAAAAAAATTATAAAAAGGATTCTACTTTACCTTCAGCATAGCCAATAGTTCTTGCATATTTTTCCATATTTAAATATCTAACATAACAAAATCATGCTGAGAAATGTTTTGTCTTTCATGAAATGACTGCAGAAACACTTAGTATGTCCCAAAAAGCCCTTCCAAAACTACTCCAGTGATGCATCTCTGAAAATACTCATTTTGGGATACTATAGAAAAAAGTGTTGCAAACAAAAGGAGGCTGGGGGGACACACATACCCCCTTTCATAAAATTTATCTTTACCAATAACAAAGACCAGCTTAAATCAGAAGCGATACTACTTTATTCCTATTCACAGACAAAAGCTGCCAATGTATTGAGACACAAGATGTTCAAATATTAAGTCCACTAAACTTGAAATCAGTCCCTAATACATGCCATTAAACATAGGTTTCCAGTAACATAATATTTGTTTCCATTTAGCACTTGGCCATTTTCAAGAACCCTATTATATATGACCAATATTTTTGAGAAGTCTACATAAGCTCTGAATCTCTAGAAAGCAATTCTTGAAATACGTCACAGATACTTATTTAAAAGGCCATAAAAGACTAGGTTGGAAAAGCATCGAGAAGTTATCAAATCACCCTCCTAATTTTATAAAAGTCAGCCATTCTGTAAATTGATGTTTTAGTCAGCGTCAGGCATTTCTTTGGCAAAGAACATGTAAGATAAGGTGCAGTATTTGCTTGCTAAAAAGAAAAAAAGATACTATGCCTACGTTCTATTATCTCCAAATAGCCTTTTTACATAGTAACTTTTGAAATTGGATAACACAGTCAAACTGAAAATCTACTGTACAAACTTACAACTGTGGCATGGCAAATACATGCTTTTTTCTAGTCACAAAATAGTGTTATATTATTATGTAAACAAAGTGCTAGATTCCCCTCCCCCCGCTTTGTTTACTGATGAAAACTGAATGTCAAGTATTTTTCAGTTAAGTGACCTTAATTACACCACTCCTGGCAGCAATTACCAGATGTAAACTCTGCTCCAGCAGTTTTTCAACATATATAGCCATAGGCTGTAGGTTGCAAAGAAATAAGAGGATGACAGAATAATACACGTTGGAAGAGACCACAGGAGAACTCTAGTCCAACCTCATGCTGAAAGCAGGTTCAGCTATGAAGTCAGGTCAAGTTGCTCAGAGTTCTACTTGGGCAATTCCTGAAAATCTCCAAGCATGAAGACTGCACAACCATCCAACGTTTTTTAATCAAGCAATACTGAAAGGCAGCTCAAAAAGATTATATTTTTTCCTAAATGGAACTGCTTGCTCTAGTGATTAAAGTAATGAGAATGTATACTGTGTCACCACTGTCTGAGTTTGCAGGTGATCCACCAGAGAAGGAACATCGTATATCAGTACAAAGATTATACTGCTATTAACACAGTGAGGAAGGAGATATTTTAAAACATTCATTGTCATTCTGAACATTTTTCAATTCATTAAACTGATTCTTCCAGATAGTTCAGGCAGATGGAACTGAATTTTTTTAGCACTTGCTGCAAAGACCTCAGACAATTCAGGGAACCTTCACAGAAGGTCAGTTTAGCACTCATCAGTCTTTCTAAATCATCCTTGAAAATGAACTGAAACTTCCTGGTATAACTAAAAATTAGTAGAAGCAGACATTTATCTTTGACATTGTAAACAGCTTCTTGACACCTGCTTTAAATGGCATAAAACATGACCAGAAAAGGGTGCACAAAACAGAAAAAATGCTCAGCATTATAGTACTGCCCACTGAAGAGGTTACTGACCAACAGTAAAAAAAAAGAGGCATGAAAGGCATACAGAGAATAATACATGGACAGAAAGAATAGCAGTATAGAAAAATGTACTAAAAGGAAACTTTTCCACAGACAAGGACTAAAAGATGGTAAATTAAGATAGCTCACAGGCTAGAAAAGTCAAAGGCCAACTTTACTATGTTTTCTTTACTATGTTTCTATTCAACTTGCTTTTACAGGAAGGAAAAAGTTTTTTTAAAGTATCCTGTATAGAATGAGTGAAAGTTATAGGTGATTGATACATGAAATTTGACAGACAGCAATGGATCTGTAAACCTCACAGTCAGTGTATACTGGAGGAGGATTTGACATTCTGTGTACACCCATGCCCTGGTCAATGCTTATTAACACTATTCTCATAATTACTATAAATACCTAACTGTGTCAAAACACTTAGATGGATGTGCTGAGGGTTGGGAGACTCTGCAGAGGGGCCTGGACAAGCTGAATCAATGGGCTGAGCTCAACTGTATGACATTCAATGGGCCCAAGTCTGGCACTTTGGTCACAACAACCCCAGGCAACACTACAGGCCTGGGGAGGAGTGCTGGAAAACTGCCAGGCAGAAAGGGACCTGCAGGTGCTCATGGTCAGCCAGCTGAACATGAGCCAGCAGTGTGCCCCAGGTGGCCAAGAAGGCCAATGGCATCCTGGCTTGTATCAAAAACAATGTGGCCACCAGGAACAGGGAAGTGATTGTGCCCCTGTACTAGGCAGTGGTGAGGCCACATCTCGAGTATTGTGTTGAGTTTTGGGCACCACAGGATAAGAAGGACACTGAGGTGCTGGAGCAGGTCCAGAGAGGGGCAATGAAGCTGGTGAAGGGTCTGTGGAACATGTCCTGTGAGGAGCAGCTGAGGGAACTGGGGTTGTTTAGCCTGGAGAAGAGAAGGCTGAGGGGATACCTTCTTGCTCTCTACAACTACCTGAAAGGTTGTAGTGAGGTTGGTGCTGGTCTCTTCTCACAGGTTACTAGCAATAGGACAAGAGAAAATGGCCTCAGGTTGCAGCAGGGGAGGTTTCAATTGGATATTAGGAAGACTTTATTTAGTGCAAGAGTAGTGAGGCATGGGAACAGGCTGCCCAGGCATGTGGTGGAGTCATCATCCCTGGAGGGATGCAAAAAACCTGTAGGCGTGGCACTTGGGGACATGGTTTAATGGTCATGGTAATGTTGAGGGATGGCTGGACATGATGATCTTAGAGGTCTTTTCCAACCTTAATGACTCTACAATTAAATCAAAGATCGCTATTTATAGATGTGCATCATTCCACTACTTAATGCTCTCAGACAGCACTGGTTTTCTCACAAATACAACACCAAATATTTTTACTTCATCCATCTCCCTACAAGTTTTTTTTATAAACACCCTAACTCAGTAAAATACTTATTTCATTAAAGTTGCAAAGCAAGAGGGGAAAAAAGGTCTTACAAGGCAGGGAATTATTTTTGTCTGACAGCAATCACACTAGAATAGCACTTTAAGCTATGAATAGCTTGCAAGACAAGATCAAAAGAATGTTTACAACTGCCATGTTATTCACACAAACACATTAGAAAAGCATTTCTCATCAGAGCTGGCCTAGAAACTTGCAGGTAAAAAATTAGTTTTGCTAGACAAGCATAAAAGGAAATGAGAAGAAAGTTTGTAACACAAACTTTTTACCATATTAACTTTGAAAGTTCAGACTTTCTACCCAGGTATGGCAAAGCACAGAACTAAGACTAAGATCCCCTTTCTGCTTAAAGAGTAAGTCATCCAAAAAACATGTTCATTAGGCCATTTCTCTCCCAGCACCTCCTGCAGTATTTATTCTTTCACCTCTTCCCAGGCTCCCTGCCCCACTTCCAGCTCACAGAGGTCTTCCTGTTCAGTTATCCATTGATCACTGGAAGCTCTCTCTTATTAAGTAGTCAATTTCCTAATGATGGCCCCATGCCCCAGTGTTACTTAACCCACTCCCTGCTTTTGCCTTCCCTCTCTAACTGCATTTCTCTATCAAACTGCAACACCCTCTCTGCTACAGCAGCCCACTTCCCCCCACTTCATCTTACTGTGACATGCAATACATTAATTTATCACTTCCAGGTTTATAAAGATTTGAATTTGTGACCCCCAAAGACTTCCAAAGATCTGCTCACACAAACAAGATAGAAATTATTTACACTATATATGGTGAGCAGCCACCTTACTTGTCTCTGCTCCAACAGAGGGACAAAACCACATAAGGTACTAGCAGGCACAGAAACAAATAATCCTTACCAGTAAACTGGGTCTAGCTCTGCTGAGTAAAGCACACCCTCTCATAGCTTCTTCCTGCTTGCTGAAGGCATACATCAGCTCAGCTCTGCACACACAACAGTGTAAACACATGCTCGGACCCTGTCTCTCACAGACTGTGGCATGCAGAGTGCAGCAGAAGGCAGGGTTCAACATGCACCCCACAGGGGAGGAAGGGACAGAGAAGAGACCCTGAGTGGAAAGCTATTCCCCAACAACATCCTTTTCCAGTTTGCCTCCAAGATTCCTAACTCTCAAAGCTCACAAAGCTGTACTTAAAATGGAGTAAGGTCCTAGGACCTGCAAAGTTTTTATAAGGATTGCTGGAAATTATGAGAAATCCTGCATAGACGAAGAAATTATGTCATTCAGCAGCTCCAAAAAGATCACACCTGTTGTGAAAACCCTAATGTGATCATCTGTTTATGCCATAATAAAGCCATAGCTAGATGGGCAAACTACATAACAGAGAAAACACATACACATCAGCCCTGACAATGCCATAGCACTCTGAATTTGGTGGCTATTAAAATATTCTATTGAAACACTAAGTATTACAGAACGAAAACTGTTGCAGAAGTATTAAAGTACACTTCCACAGAACACACTGATTTCTGTTTTTCAGAACACTCAATATACAAATCTCTGCATATTTAAAATCCATAAGTTACTTAACAGAGTTTATAATTCAAAGGATATTTGGAAAAAATATTTTTAAAAAGACAGATGACACTTTATCCATCTCTGGTCCAAAGAGGTACTGCAGTAATAATCTACTAAATATGTAAAAAAACAGAAGACTGTAATGTGGCCAGATGTGACTGAAGGTGTTTAGCAAAGATCAGTGACAAGTGAGTTATGATTTCAACATGATTCATGCTGCTTTAGGAACATGCACAAAACTTCCAAAACATTTCACTGAAGCACAAAACAACCAACCTTCATGGAGCAGTCTTTCAGTTATCTCTTACTTTGCTTTACTCAGCTTCCAGGCAATTGTCATGCTAACTGTATTTAAGATAAAACAACAAAAAACCCTCCCAAAAACCAAACAAGATGACCCTCAGTTTACATTTATGAAGAACCACAACAGCAGAGCTTCCATGGGACTATGCATGTAACACTGTCCAGTCTATAATTCTCTTACTAAAAGCCTTTTTCAGTTTACTTTCAAGTTTAATTGTACTCCTCAACCCTCACCTAGCACCCTCTACTTAAAAGCAAAATGAAAGATCTAATCTGAACCAAACCAAACAGTTAAAGAGGAACCTTCTGAAGGAAAAACATCGCTACAGCTACCCAAACCCCTGGATTCCTGTTCTCAGGAAATTCCAAATGCTTTTTTAATGGAAGGCACAAATAAAAAGATTTCAATATTTAGTAAAGAATGTAATTTCTGAAACTTGTTGTAGGGTCAACAGAAATAAAATGTTATTTTAGTATTTTCCAACCATGGTAGCCCCATCAGAAGGGGACTTGGCCAACTTGGAATGTAGCAGAAAGCCAAGATAAATGATTACAACACCTGAAGAGTTTGGAAGTCCTAGGTTCAACACGATGCATCTGACAGTCTACCAAGAAGACATGAAACTGTTAACTTCAGGGTTTCTTAGCTAGGAAGCACTAAGTTTAAGGAAAGCTTTCACTTTAGCGAAGAGTAAATGCTGAATTTACAGGGAGCCTGTTCTCTGATAGAAGAGTATTTAATAGGAAAAGTTTCAATCAGCTCTTCTTCCTTAAAGATAGAAGAATTAGACTTCCCAAACTCTGCGAGCGCTTGCTGATACTTTTATTACTTCTGCATGGACAGCATTCAAGTACTGTGTTGGTGGTAGCAATATAAAAGCTCTGAGACATAAAACCATTGGCTTGTTTATAAACAAACAGGCATCTAGCTTTCCCAAACAAGGTTTTCTTCCCTGTCATCTAGTCTTTCCAATATGCAGCAGACTGTTTTATATTATGTTCTCAGAAGTCACGTACGACAAACAGCGGAAAACATTCTGTGATTGCTGGCACCATGGGAAGTTACTGAGGGCAGTTAATCCCAGGTCAAATTAGTCACCCTCACAAAACTTTCATGCCAGCATAATAAAAATACAGTTTGGAGACCTGTAGAGCATACAGGGTTCAATTCTACTATTAAGATGAAAAGAAGAACAAACAGTTGTCAACAGATATATAGCCCAAGATGTCCTGAACTGACTTTCAGAGACATTTGCAGTATCAGGCAAAGCAATCAGAGCAGTTTGCTGGTATTAATTGTATGTATAGAAGTTATTTTCATGTCACATAGCCCAATTAGCAAAAAATCTACTTCTAACATTTACACAGCACTTGTCACAAAGGGAGAATATGCCTGCATGCTCACTTTGAGCAGTTATCTCAATACTGAGGGAGAGATTCATGTTTTGTACATACATAAATTCTGCTATCTTTTCTTAGAGGTAAATTGATAGAGAGAAACACCAGGAGAAAAAAAAAGGAAAAAATGGGGACAAAATCATATCCCCATATTTTATTACCTCCCCAGCACAAACATCCTTTTTGAGTCACTACTTTCTGCACCACACTTCAATTATTTAATAATTCAATTTCCTTTGAGAGATTAGTTTTATTTTTATTGGCCTTTTAAATCCATGTCACAGCATCTCATTATAACCTTGCACAAAACCATGTAACCGTAGAAGGTAGGTCCTCCTCCATGTCTTCATTTTCGGCTGTTTGAGCACTAAATCCAAGAATGCAGTCCAACAAAGACTTGAACTGCTGCTGACGTCAAAGACTTATCTATCCTTCCACCCCAAGAGCACATTGTTGTTCTCTCTTGAGCCCACGGTGGCATTTATGTAGACAGCTATCTCAGAAAGTGGTCTGCCTGAAAGCTAATGGTCAGTCTCCTTATCCGATTCACCCAGCAGATGAACAAATTTCAGAGACAGAATGCGAAAGGGAAGGAACATGGCTGGGACAGACAGCAAAAGACAAGAGCATCCCCTTCAGTGACAACTCACACTTCAAAGTACAAACTGCTTTCAAAATATGACTCATTTTCACAACCTGAATAGTTAAGGCTAGAGCTATTCACTTAGCCTTTGGGATAAGGAGCTAGGGGGAAAAAAAACCCATATGTTATTTGACTACCTGTACTGAAGCCACTGATGAGCACAATCTGCCAAGAAAATATAAAGTGCTTGAAGCTTAAGGTATCACACACTATATTCATCACTACTTTCAGCTTCCCATCTTGGCAGTAGCATCCTCTTCCAATTCTCTGAAGCAATAGCAAGTTCTTTCAGAGGTACCTATTAGCCCATTATTAGCCAACACAGCCCAGACAGAACACAATAATCCAAAATCATCACCTGTCACCCATTTGAAACCTACTGCAAAAGACAGGCAGAGAATTATCTTGAAATATGGTGAGGTTTATTTCTTAATGGGCTTATTCACAACTGTGACAGAACATTTTTAGTCACCAGTTCCTCTCCGATGTAGTAATTTTTGGATCTACAGAAAGACACCTAGGGAGGACAGATGGGAAAAGAGTAACTGCATACACCATCCAGGTGCACTCCAGCAGGTTGAAAGTTAATAGGAATTTTTATCTGCCACAGTTTTCATGTCAAAAATGGCTGTTTCCTTGCTCTTACATCCTACCTCCAATGTAAGAATTTGTTGCAAGCAACTCTACGACCTTAATCTGCTTCACAGCTATGATTGTTGATGACAAACTTTGGGTTTAAGTATTTTGATTTTAATGAAGGGTGCTAGCACACTGAGAAGCACAGGGCTTTAGTATTCCCCAAAAGGATGAGAATCATCTTAATACACTCTTTTTTTCCCTTTATGTAACCTCCCTACAATTAACAATACTACTTTGAATTTTTGAAAGCAGTTGGAATCACCTGAAGAATTTCTAAAACACATCTACTTAAATCTGTTCCCAAATCCAAAAAGGTAAAATACAAAATACAAGCAGTATGTATATAGAAAGGATAACGAAAATGCTTTCTTAGAAATTGTTTTAGCATAGAATTTCAATCCTTTCTGTTGACCCAAAAGCTTATTTTTATGAATTCCAGACACATCTATAATCTGTATCCTTCTACAACAAAAATACTGCATCCTCTTAGATATTAACATGAAGTCATACAACAAACAGAGATACCAGCAGACAGCAATATCACAGGACAGAGAAGAACAAGTGAACATCAGCTTCTGACACCTGTACATGATTCTATGGTTCCTATCCTTTTAGCTGAAAGTAAAATTGCTGATAAGCTGCCTGCTACTGTTGCAGATAAGTAAATCTCTACTTTGTGGTAATGTAACTATAAGCAGAGATCTCAGCAACTGAGTGACTTATGTTTATGGATTCTTTAGATAGGAGAAATTCCTAAAAGTCAGCATTTTACTTAGGAACTTCATTAGTCTATAAGGAACAACTAACAATTTCTGAATCTCTTGAAGAGGTGGAAGTCAGCAAGACTGCTGCTATATAAGCTTAATTTAATATTAGGCATGTTTATGAAGTATTTGTCCAACAAATCTGATACCTGACTTTTTCAGTCAAACCCAAAAACTTTAACCACATCCTTTTTCAGAGCCTGAAATTTTCATATTCAAAATAACATTAAGTTTTAAATTTTTTCCTTCTACCATTCTGTTTCAAGCAGCTCCTAAACATAAAAAAAACTAGGTCTTGTAAAAATGAACACACACAGAAAAAACAAACAACAAAACCAACCAACACCACCACAAAGTTTTCCATGTTCTCAGTGACAAACAGAAAAGCTGGTCAACGCTAGAGGAATTAACTGTATATTTATTCTGATAATCTGAAACCCTTAGATCCTCCTGTGCAGCCAGCAAGCATTTGCTTCTCCTCAACTAAGTCCTCACACAGATTTCTATAAAGCTCTGCCTCAGACTCAAATATCTTAGAGACAAGAAACATAAAGCACTAAGTTCCAGGGAGAACCAATTAGAAGTTTTTTTACCAGTGGAACTGAACATATTTATAAGGAGCTACGGGTAAATGCAAACAATAGAAAGCAATGATGGAAGAAGAGAACAAGGAAAAGCTTAATTACCACATTCCTCGAAGACAGGCTGGAATGACCAAAATTATTTTAGCTGTGAGTAAAATTAGGCTGTGCTCACCACAGGTATCTTCCTATATGAATTTATTCATTTTCACCTTCAGGGGATCAGAAAGATCTTTCTTTCCTTTCCAGTGCAGGTTATTATAATTTAAATCTATCTGAAGGTGAGTAACCACAGAACAGAAGCTCCAGCTGACAGGGAGCCTGACACAAGAAAGTTGGCATAACCAAGTTGTGCAGGTGCTTTAATGACCTAGAGATTCTGTTACTTCTTTACATACATTCAACACACATGTGTCAGTTTATTACCTCTAAGAAAATCTTATCCTCCATGATGCTATAATACTGCACAATGCCAGACAGACCAAAACACAAGACCAAATTCAGCTTCTGTAGCAGCATTCTCCGGCAAGACCCAGATCAATGTCTTCTGGCAAGAAACAGCATGGCCTTAGCCCAAACTATTCACACCAAGCTGAAAATCAAATGTTCAGGGTTAGGGCCTTGCTTCAATAACTCCTCAATAATAGTTTCATTCTCTTCCCTCCACTAAGGATCTGTAACATAAGAAAAAGTCTGCACAGTCCTAGAATACAAGAACAATGGTACGCTGAGAACACACTCAAGATTTTTTTTTTCCCCCTCATGTTTGGTTTCTAAGACAACAAACAACTCTGAAATGCAAAATTTACTTCTGGTTTTAACAGTAGTAAGATTTGATAAAATTTATTCTTTCCTAGAAAATTGTAAAGACAAACTCTTGATTTTTCTTATAGAATTGTTTTCACTTCTACTGTCTGGCAGATTTTTATTTTCACTGCTTCTACAGATAAATCTGTTTTAAGACATATTTTGTTAAAGACATGACCTAGCTTTACCTGACAGGATTGCATTCAGAGAAGGCTGCTTTGTCTTTACTACACAGACATGTATTATGTGTAATAACCACAACTGAAAGATTCATTTTTCAGGTAGCTCTTAAATGAGTACGCAGGAATTTCAGATTCAGTACAAGAAATACAGTTCTACCCATTTACATAATTGGAAAAAAATGCATTTCCAAAGACAAAATAATTTTAAGAGACAGTCATCCTTTTTACCAATGAGCCATCAAAATTAGTAATAAAAAAGATAAAAACATGTCCAGAACTTGTGAATCCTCAAAATATTCACATCAAATACCTGCTAGAGGAATACTCTGTATTTTCTCATGTGTCAACGGGAAAATATTCAAACTTCAAGTCATCTGCAATTAAAATAAACTGGATTCCTCTTTATACTCTTCACACTAGATTAAGGATCAATACCAACCTACACCTAATTACCTCTCACCTTTCAAGAAAGTCATCACCTTCTCACTCCAGAAGGCTGCAGGAACATCTAATGATACATCCTGATCTACAGAACTTCTGAAAAATATCTGCTTAAGAAAGAAAAGAAAGCCAGAGTGCAGAAGTTGTTGTTATTGGAATACTACAAAGTGAGGCCTTTGATGTCTGACTGCAGTCCCTCTTGATTTCCTCTTCTGATGCAATTACAATCATTACAATTTACATTCCAATAAAATGGCTAGTCTTGTTATACACAGAAAGTAAGTTAGTGAGGAAAGTCTCTGAAATTTTCTGACATCCAAACACTAGAAATACTTTAGGAAAGCAAGCATACATGTTCTACAGAGCACAATGTCTTGACAAGAAACTTCTCAGGTATTTGATTAACCTGCCACTGCATTTAATAACAAATAAAGAGCAACTGCTGTCAACTACTGAGAGCACTAAAGCCAAATGCTTTTGCCCAGCTTCTCAAGCACACGCAAAGGTACACATTATGAAGACATCTCTTCACTAAAATGCAGGAAATAAAAAGCCATAACTTCACTGATGAAAAGACAAATAAATGTCCTATGAGACCCCTGAACAAGTCAATGCTTAAGAGTCTGACTGCTCACTTAGGAATGGAAAGACAAACTTAGAAGCCTAACTTTCACCATTATGAAGTGTACGCACATGCAGATAATGACTTCAAATATTTGCATGGCTTTTGTAAATAAAATGGACCCTTCCATCAGGGTCCAATCTCCATTTTCCATATTTGGTGCAAAATAAAGATGTAATTAATTTGCTCCATAACCTGCAAATTAATTTTTGTGCTACCAGCTACTGTTACTGATCATAAAAACTGAAATTTGAGATAAATGTTCAATTAGAATTGGTGCTTAAATCCTCCACATCAGATATTTTACTCAAAAAAACACCCACAGCAGTAAGCAAATATAGTAGGATCCGTAAATTGCTTGCATCCTGCCTAGATCTAATAGCCAGAAGCTTACAACACAAACTTTGCACATATTTAGTGTATCCTAGGGGTGGGCCAACACTGGCTGGCAGCTAAGTCCCACATATCCACTCCTCCAATGCCCCCCAGCAGGATGGAAGGAGAGAATATGAAAAACAAACAAACAAAAACAAAAACACACACACACAAAAAACACCACACTAAGTGATGCAAGACATTCATTCACCCTCTCCCACAAGCAGACTGATGCCCAGCTAGTTGGTGAGAAATGACCACTTTCCCATCCTCTACTTCCCCTCCCCTTTTATGGCTGACCATGACACTAGACACCATGGGGTATCTGCCTGGTCAGTGGGTGTCAGATGTCCTGGCTCTCCCCACACCCAGCCTCTTGTGCACCCCAACCTACTCATTGCAGGGTAGGCAGAGGGAGAGACAGAAGCAACCTTGATGCTGAGCAAACACTGTTTGGCAACAGGTAACACACCTGTGTTTTATCAAAACTGCTTTGGTAAAAAAATCTAAAACATAGGACACAGGGGGTGTTGGTGGACAGATGACTGAACATGAGCCAACAGTGTGCCCAGGTGGCCAAGAAGGCCAACAGCATCCTGGCCTGGATCAGAAACGGTGTGACCAGGAGAGGGGGGCGATCGTGCCCCTGGACTTGGCACTGGTGAGGCCACACCTTGAGTGGGGAAAATCCACTCTATCTCAACCAGGTCCAGTATAATTCTTTTAAAAACAGTAAGGAAAACTTAAACCTGCTATGTCTAATGCAGACAAAGCAGGTCTAATACTACCTAAATAACAGGTGAACTGTTACTAACTTTGACTAACTGGGCCACATTAAAACTGCAACTCCTTCCTCTAGGCTTATAAATATTTGCCCTCAAAAACAACAGCCATGCCTCAGCTCTACCTTTTTAGACACAATTTAAAACACTATGTAAACCACTGTTTCATTTCCAATTGAGAGCTGTACAATGTTTCATTTTGAGGGATTTGTATCTGGTCACTAATATAGATGGAATTCCAGAGTCATGTTTCAGATGTCTGGGAGGTATTGGGGGTGGGAAGAAGTGTACATAAAGAACAGGGATTCTTGTCTTCCTTGTCTAAAGTTCCCCTAGTTCCATTTCACTTTGTTCTTTTCAGAACACATCTCACTTGTTCCACTTATCCAGGTGTGAACAATTTTCAAGAAACAGACTCTCTCATAATAACACCACGTCAACATTTTCATTACAAGATTAAAAAAAAACTACTCATTGCACTGTTCTCATATTAAAAGGAACAAGTACTTTCATTTAATACTTGACATGTACTAACTCTAAACTGAGCCTCAGTCCAGACTGCAGATGCAGCTAAAGCAGAATTCCCATTTAAATATCCAGCATAGGCAAAGCAGTTGTAATTAGTGCTTCCTAAGTGATTAGTATAGATTGAACATCTACCTGGCTTTTACCTCAACCTTGCCAACACATACTATACCTGCCTCTTCCACGGTGCAGTGCAGAAGACACAATGAAATGGCAACATAATACATACAGAATGCATCTCTTGTGGTAGAGACTGTCAAAAGTGAAAGTGTCATGGTAAAACCAAGTGCCTGCTGAAGTTACAAGTGGACTCCTGTGCTGTACAAGAATGACTGGCTAAAGAGAAACCTTGTGCTATGGCCCATGTACAAAAGACACCAAGCCTGGTGGTTTCGGACTCTGTAAAATAACACAACCCATGGTGCTATCTAATAAGACCATAAAGGCAGACAACTAGAAAGCGTATGGCACTAAGCAGCTTACAAGTGTTTTGAAAGAGTATCAGTAATAGAAAGACATCAGAGAAGCCCAACAGATTGATTTCCCAGTGTGATGCATAAATCCTACAATATCCACAAATAAAGGAAAGGCTACGAGTGTAACACCTCTCCAGTTATAACCATCTAGATTACAAGACATAGTATTTTGTTACTTAATGGTCCACCACACAAAGAAAAGAAAAAAGAAAAAGAGGGCTGAGACACAACAGTTTGGTGTAGGACATACTGGGGGAAGTGTGAAAGATGCAGCATGCATAATATTGCTCGGTCTCATACGAGCAGCTTAGTCAGAGCACCACACACCCCTGTGTTCCTACTCATGCAGGCTTACATACAGTGCAGGCAAGAGAAAGAACCATTGCGCAGTGCTTTACGTGTAACCTTGTAATTTCTATGTCTGAAAACTGTATGTGAAATCACTTTGTAGTATTTCATGGGTATTTCTGAAAGAAAATAAATTACTGAAATTGATCTAAGACCTGTTTGCAAGCCAGGAAAAAAAAAAACAAAACAGTTTTAAGTGGCACATGATAAAGTTAACCAATTTCTTTTTTCTTTACTAAGGGTTATGACAAAACGCGTTGAGAATGTTGTCTGCGCAGAGAAAACCGAGCCATGCGTTTACTGCACACTATCTTCCCCTTCCCTCAGTAATGCAGCACAGAGGTGAGTATGTGCTGTAATAATTATCTGCTCCTTAAGAATGCCCTTCTTGAATATACTGTCTGTAACACTCAGCCTGGTCCATTGAGCCTTGCAAAGAAGGCCCATTACACGTAGCTTAACTAAGAAAAAGGTCACAGTACTTAAACTACTTTAGGAACAAATAACACCTGAAACAGTACCACTTCAATATAAAAAGTCAGTTTTTAGTCCCATGATCACTTCCCGTCTAGCAATTACAGCAATACTTTCTTACATATACTTCATGCAAGTTTTTCAATAAAATCAGATTCCTATAGGGACAAGAAGAAAAGTTACAGCTTTTGGGTTTTTAAGGCACTCTGAAAAACTAAGAAGCATCTCTGGGAATGCCCTGACAATGCTTTAGTCTTTGCCCTGTGCTATACTGCTTGACCTGAAAGAAGGGACTACACTACAGTCAAAGTTAACCATGAATAAACAATATATATTACACATTAGTCATGCTGGAGGAGCAGGGATTACCACACTAACTGCATGCAGAACCAGGAAACAGAAATACCATTTCAACACAAAGTCAACCTCTATTCAAAATGCTGCTTCCAAATCACCATGTCCTCCGAAGAGCCCAAAAGCAGGACTCATTCAGCAGCACAGTAAAGAGGGTCTTTACTGCATCTTGTAACACACAGAATTGGAGTACTCCTCCCACCTCCTAGTCTGTAATTTATGTTTGGGCATGAAATGTTAGAAGGACCAAAAGCCGTGTGCAACTATGAAAGAAAGAATTTTTCACCACAGACATTACACACTTTGTTATTAGGCCCTGAACATTTGAGAGAAAGCACATCTTTGTCAAGGTTTCAACACATTCATACATCATTCTTCAACTGAAATGCAAATTCCCAGTAGACTCCTCTTCATGTTTCACTCGTTTGTCTCAGAAATTTTCAAGAAAAAATTGTGAACTTTTGAGTTGACACTCAGGCTGTTGCTGGAACTTTTTTAATGAGGGGAAAAAAATACTACAAAGATACCAAAACTTCAAAACTTGATCATTTGTTATACAGGAAAAAGGAAAAGAAACCCACAGACTTCTGCATCATAATACAAATTTCACAAAGCCAAATCTTAGTATCAGGGAAAATCTCACCCATATTTTGAACATGCTCAAAATTCCTATTTCACCTTTCAGAAAAATCTCTTTGGGATTAAAATATAAAATTCAGTAAGAAATCAAGAGACTCCTATTTGTAATGAGAATAAAGAAAACACATTTTAGCACTGATGCGATCAGCACAGAACATTCTAGTCTGAAGCAGGTAAACTAGCTCCCTAATAACTTCAATACAACAAAAAAATATAAGCTGGAGACCTTCACATGAAGGTATTTGGACAAAAAGCTCTGCTGCAATGCTAAATCTTCAGCAGTAAATTAAGTTTTTGAAGGCCAAATGAGTAGCAAAGATCCAAGATAATTATTTCAGCATACTTTAACTGAGTTTTCTTTCAGCAAATAAGCAATCAGTTACAGATCAAAAAAATATTTTCTCTGAGTAGGTGCCGTGTCGCTGTAGCTGCTTCAGTGTGTTTAGCTGTGATATACTGTTAAGACAACAGCAGCAGCTGTGTGCATTGCTGTATTTTCACAGAAGTGTGAACCAAGACAGAACTTCAAAAAACAGAAAAAAAACCACATGGACATGTACAAAAAACTTCAATGAACTTAGATGGAGGAACAGTTATAGTGCAGAAACACCTTGCAACCTCTCCAGTTTTCCATGAGACTGAGTTATGAGATGTCTGGAACAGCTGCAACAAACAAGCTGGCCTGCACTCACCTTCTAGACATCACTTTCAAACAACACAGCTTTTAGTATTCACCACTCCCTTCTTTTGGGATTGATGACCTCAGATGCTTCAGTAGTTCTACACAGTAGTAACATCCCTTTTCCTGTGGCTTTCACCTATCCTACTGCAATATTTTTACCTTAATACAGCAAAATATTTCATTTCAGTATTTTTTATTCCTATAGCAACAGGCTATTGCTCTTCTTTACATGGATTCCCTTTCCCAGCTGCACTTTGGAAGGGTTTCCAAATCAGTGCACAAGCTCCTGTGACACTCCCTCAAGAATTCCAGTAATGTATTTTGTTACAATGTATTACCTGCTCCTCCAAGGACACCACATCTGTCACGTTATGCAATCACACACATACTTCAGCACATACTCTTTATAACCTATCTTGACCTTGGAATACAGAGGCTGTTGTGTATACATAGAAGACACTAACAGAAGAGGAATAGCTGGTGGAAAAGAGCAACCAGTATACACGCATCAAGCACAATTTAATCAGGTCAAATGGGGGGGAAAAAAAAGAAAAAGGCCACATCCAAGAAGCAAGTATAAATGCAGTAGATTCTGTTGAAGCACTAAGAAAAGGACTGAGGTGTGCTGTGTTTGTCTTATAACCTATACTGCAGCAACACCAGGCAACAACTCACAGAAGCTTTGCTGTTGTTGTTAACCTTCACGCTATCCTGAAAGCAGGACTCACAAACATCTAACCAGCCCACAAAAACATTGACCTTGTCAATCCATTACTGTCTGGATCTTCCTGAAAAACCCTCTCCAGAGAGTAAAAGCTCTGCCAGCTGTACTTAAAAATATAAATGGTAGCTCACTGCATGTGAGACCTTTTGTATACAAATTCACATTGTGTTAAGTCATATTGACCAGTGTTAAACTTTAGGAAGAAAATTTACCCCCCCCAAATGAAAGCTCAGTTATCAATGCATGTATCAGTGCCTTTTCTGAAAGACAAACTATTCTTAGGGAAACATTTTCTCTGGCCAATTCACACTCTCTTTTAAATACTTGTATTTACTTTAAACTCAACATAAAATTATTTCATGCTATTGAAATAAACAGGAAGTTAAATTTACTGTCTTTCAGCTGAGCTTATAGTTCACACACCTGCCTTTGCCTTCCCCTTAGATGTCACGTAGTTTCACAATTATACATTAAAGACTCTTTATTGCTTTCCTCTGCTTGCTGTCATATGAGAAAGTCTAGCACAAATGTCACAGGAAATCAATTCCACTGGAACCAAAAACTTTGTAAAAAGCATTTGCAGATGCATAAAGAAGATTTGCTTACTTATGATTAGAACAATAGAGAAGAAGAACAAAAAAAAAAACTTGCAAAATGAGTCCATAGTTTTATTTCTAGTTTTAAAAGGGAAAAAAAACCAACCACAATCATGACAAAGTCGTTCACATAGTGTAACTTGTATAAAGGGGCAGAAGACAATCCAAAAGCAAAATATAAACACCAGTGATTCATGTCTAACAAAGCTCAGAAATGGTGTATGCTACAGCTCCTGCACATTAGCCCCCTACCCTAGAGATGAATTATCCTTCTTTTTGTCTGATGTCTCAGCTGCAAAATCTCAAGGGAGTTACAGCTATCTGTGCCACTGTAACCACTCAGTTCTTTTTTCCATATAAAGGAATATTAGATTATTTTCAGTGTGTGCCACTGCCACACTCAGGAAATTGTTAGATGGCGCATAATTTTTATGCGCACCAGTGCACAGCTGAATTTTTAGGCCCAATGCTAACTATTAACTTTTGATATACTAGAAAAACTAGCACCATATATTCTTTCTAGGCAGACAGAATGCTCCGTACCTTCAAATATTTACCACTTAAAGCCCATAATTTCAGCAGATTTAGCACACAATCATAGGAAAAAAAAAGAAGAGCTGAAATATCACCCAGTTTATCCCACCTTCCTCAAGGTAATGCTTCCTAGGCAGCCCTGCCAGATACCTGTCTCATCACACCTAACCTACTCTCCTGTGACTATTCAGGTGTGTAGAAAGAATGTGTATATGCACGTCTTCAACTCAACAGGTGGAAGCACACAACACTGAACATCTACCGAGTGTACCAGGATGCCATGGCAAGGTCCAGCTAAATAAAATGGGATTACAAGAACACGGTCTAAAGTACACAATCTGAGAAATAAAATATGTTACTGTACCACATATAAATACACATATACCCCAACACATTAAAAAAATGAATGTTAACTAGGAAAGCTACTCCTTGATCTATTTGTTTTCAATGAGCAAATTTATTTTAGATGCAACACACTTTGAAAGAACATGTCACTTTGCAGCCTCCCTGCCCCACCACTCTGCCCTCAAGAACACCCACGGTTTTAAGGGACTTCCACCCAAATCAATGAACTGGCTTCACTAATTTACTACTGCAAAAACAACAAAAAAAAGTTGCTTAATCAAAATTATATTATGACATATTTAATAAACAAGGCATACTAAACTTCACCATACACTGCATCAAATTAAACTGTTTCACTCATAGGACTGACCTTCCCCAGTGTACCTGCTTTTTATGTTGATTACCTTTTTCAAATGGAAGAAAAATCCAACACACTGACAGACATACACCTTCCTCAATGTCTGTTGTTCACAGTACCATGACAAATAATTAAGCTATAAGTTCAGTAAACCCACAAAATTATACAAGAATGTCATTTCCTCATTTTGAAACATTTCTCATCACTCAAGGCCCATCTTTTTCGTATGTATCTCCCCCAACTGTACAACGTTTTTCACATGCATTAGTATGGAAAGTCTCAGTAGACAGGGCTGCTAAGCATCCTAAAGCATATGAAAACCCCGTAAGTACCACAGAGCTGCATCTGACAAAATGCACAGGAGTAGACAAGTCTCCCTCATTAGACAGATAAGCTGTAGAAGTGTAAATATTATAGACCTACCCAGGCCTCCAAGACAACCACCAACAGTGACTACAGCGAGCCCCTGGCTCCCATGTTCAGGTCCTCATCTTGCCCC
>NW_008620215.1:0-231 GCF_000691845.1 Merops nubicus | reverse complement strand
CACCCAACGTCCCCTCCAAAGCCGTTCCCCAGCTCCTCAAAAACACCGAGCCTGTTCCAGCACTCGTCCCTACCCCGAGCAACATCAGGAACGCCTCATCCCCAAACCCCAGCAACACTCGCCCCGCACCGCTCTGGCCCCCATTCCACCCACGCCCTCGCACAACTTAGGCTCCCCCTTCCCACCAATGTCCGCCGTAAGGCCCAGAATAACCGGTGTTCCTTCAGGCAC
>NW_008620214.1:17313-17591 GCF_000691845.1 Merops nubicus | reverse complement strand
CGCTTTCCTTAACGCGGCACATCTCATTCGCTCCATTAACGACCCCGAGCACCCCCTCACGCTGGAGGAGCTGAACGTCGTGGAGCAAGTGCGAGTGAAAGTGAGCCCCGCAGTGCCCCGCCGGCCGCGGAGCCGTGCTGCGCCGCAGGCCACCGCTGCCTGGCTTAACCTCTGCTCCCCAGCCTCAGAGCAGGTTCCTTACGGTGCTCTGCTGCCGCTAAACGTCGTATTTTAAAGCGGCAGTGGAGAAAACCGTAAGCGGCGGAGACCGGACTCAG
>NW_008620214.1:0-17176 GCF_000691845.1 Merops nubicus | reverse complement strand
CGCAGAGAGCACGGTGGCGGTGGAGTTCACTCCCACCATTCCTCACTGCAGCATGGCGACGTTAATTGGCCTCTCCATAAAAGTGAAATTGATCCGATCCTTGCCTGAGAGATTTAAGGTGAGTAATCAGATCACTCTGCAAAGAGAAGAGGGGATCGTGTTTGAAAAGAGGAGAAAAAAAAAAAAAGTCAAAACAATAAGCTGACTTACAGGGAAAATAACTGGCACTTTTTTCATCCTGTGGCTGAGGGAAGTACTCCAGGAACCAGAAAGGCACTGGGCTAAAACTCCGGTGCCGTGTGAGCGTTGTGGGAGTCGGGTGAGGGGCGGGGGGCTCACGGGGGCGGGCCCCCGGCGCTCTGCCCGCGGGAGAGGGGACGCGGGTGCCTGGCTCCATGTCTGAAGGAGGCTTAAGCAGATTGGAGCGCAGAGCTGTCTGTGATTTTAGACTTTATTTTCATCTGTTATATATGGTAATTGGTATTGGTAATTTCCCCCCCTCTTTTTCTGACTGTCTTATTTTTATTATTAAATATTTCAAACTTGAGGTTCCAGTGATTTGTTGACTTGTCCCCTTTTTCTTTTCTGACGGTTTTTAAGCTGGATGTTCATATAACACCAGGAACACATGTATCTGAGCATGCAGGTAAGGCTTATACCACTCTGTTGTGTGACCTCCTTTACCTTTTTTAACCTTGGAAATTAGAGACGAGATAGATTCCCATAGATTCCCACATATGCAGAGCAGCTTCTTTTTTTTTTTAATTTTTTTTTTTTTCCTGGCTGGGACTTCATGTTCATCAGCTTCTGGAGGATGCTACAGAGGAGGAATGTGTAATAGTGACACTTAGATATGTTCTGTACTGTATTTTAAACATCTCCTCGGGCAACCTGTGCTGTCAAGTGGTCATTGATTTGCCTGCATTGTGGAAGATGGAGAAAATAGGCAGAGGCTGGGGGGAAGTGTCTTCCTGTGATACACCTACACGTGTGTAGCTCCCTGCTGCTGAATCATAAACAGCTTGGGATAACGTGCTGGCTTTGACTTCAGACTCCAGCTCTGGAGCGTATTCAGCATCTGCAGAATTACTGGTCTACCTGAGGGCCATAGCAAGTGTGATTAATGCCTCAGTGTAAAATGCTTTAAAAAAGACATTGTGTACCAATGTTTTGACCGTTTTCTTGTGGTGTTTTTTTCTGCACAGTTAATAAACAGCTTGCTGATAAAGAACGGGTAGCGGCTGCTTTGGAGAACTCTCACTTACTGGAAGTGGTGAATCAGTGCTTGTCTGCTCGACCATAACTGCCCCATGAGGAAACTGTTGGTATTCTGCTATGTTAGGTCAATTTTGTATATAAGTGGTGATGTTAGTGTTACACTATAAATATATATCTATCAGGAAAATAAAATCACTTGGAATTTCTTGAAGAAATGTTTCATTACTCCTGCAAAAAAGTATGTGGGAAATTAACTTACAGGCAGGTACAAACATATTATGAAAACCTACCTTTAAATATACTGGTCTTTGCATAGGTAGGATTTTTCTTGAAAAAGATTTGTTTCAATCTGGTTTTCACTAGTTTCTCACTTTCCAAAATTAGTTATAAAGGGCATTTTAGAAGTGGATTTTGCACATTGGACTTTATAAATACACTAAGCTAATTGGCAGTTAAAATCTTTATATGACATTATATGACTGTTTTGGACTGCTAATATATTTCTAGATTCAGACATCAAAAATGTTTGTGTCTGCAAAGTTCTAACACATTCTAGCAATAAGTGTAAACACTTCTAAATCATCTGCCTGGCTTTTATCATGTTAACTTGAAATAGCCAAATACGGAGGGCTCTTTAGACCTGTATGAAACAAGATTTATTTTTAATTACTCATTACTTGTGGTAGGAAATACAGTATCTTTGAGGTAGGTATTTTGTTGGTTTTTTTGTTTTTTTTTTTTCCTGCAGCTGCTGCAACATAGGAGAATAATTTATAGTTTTCAGTATGACCAGTTCAGCTACCCTCTGCTGAAAGACTTGCCTGGCAAAGTTTGACAGCTAAATGACAAGTTTTTCTTTAAACATATTGAGATTGAGTAATAATACCTAGCCTGTGCTTCTGGTCTGGGAAATGTAAATGTGGCATTACTGAGCTATTGTCTTTGGCAGAAATTGGCAATGGAAAAGTTCATCAAGACAGAATTCCAGAATTAATTTGAACTTTTGTAAAAGATGTTTCTAATTGTGAATCACAAGGAAGAGCAACCTGTTAAGGAAATGCTCTCAGGTGTCTAGGTATCTGCACACATAAAACGTTACATTCGTCAGCACTTGGCTAGAGTAACTAGAACACTTCTTAAAAAGTAGGTTGTGCTTACCAGCTTGGTAATGCTTTGCATTTCAGCAGTGTTTTCTCTTGGAGGGTTTTAGATGCTATTTTAAAAATGGTGAAGCTTATGAACAGTAAGTAAACTACAACCTAGTAGTCAACTCTAGTCTGTGTTGGGCAGCTGAAGAGACTGAGGCCGAGGTGATCCAAGTGTGACATCTAAAGTCACAGCAAAATAGGACAGAAACAAATCCAAATCTTCCTGTTTCAGAAATGAGGCACCCAGTTTGTGCTGGGCTACTACAGAAAGCCAGCTCTGCAGCAGCTATAATCTGCTTATTTGGCTTATCACACTTTTGGTGACCAGCACTTGTTTGGATTTTTGAATGAAACTGTAGATCAAGATGGTATTTATGTAGTATTAATATTGGGAAAGGAGCAGATGAACTAGCTCTTAATAGTAACTTTCTGCCTTTCTTGCTGAATCACTGAACTGATTAGTTCTGACATTGCCAGCGTTTGCCCCACAAATGAACCTTCAGCCATGGCACTGCATGCAGGCAGCTCACAGGCAACACACTTGGTTTCATTTTTGTTTTCTGTTTTTTTTCTAATAGAAAATGAATTTCACCCTCACAGATTTTGGGGAAAAAAGGAATGCAAATATGTGCCAGGGGGAAAACAGAAGGATGACTAAGCTGCCAACAGATCGCTTCAACCTGCATTCCTAATAGGGAAGGAATTGATAAATTATGCTTTGTTGAATCTCTCTGCTTGGCTTTCACCACTGCATAATTAATAATTATACAACGTGTTTAAATCATTTATGGGTATGTTGGCACTTAGCTCATGAAGCACATTGTATGCAGTAATCCTGGGGGTGCACTTTTCACCATTTACTTTTTCATAGAAGCAACAGTATCTGGTTGGAGTGTTTAAATGCATAGTGTATGGTTGGGGGGGTGACATTTCAGTGAAGGGACTATTGTGGGATATCAAAGGAAAGGTCTGATTTTGCTGCTTGGGGATGGAGAATTCTGTTACTTTTGATCTGGCATGTTTCTTTGAGATGATAGAAACAGCAGGAAGAATAAAGATAAATCATGGTTACTTCGCTGAAGATCACAGGTCCTCCTGTTAGGGCTGCCTAAGGTTGGACATGGCCTGAATGGTAACATAACACCAGTTCTAGCAAAAATCTTCTGTTCCCTGGTTTCAATGATCATTAGCTGGCTCCTGCTCTATGGAGATAAAGTGGGAAAACACCACATGAGTTGGTTACAAATATTTCTTTTTAGACTTATTTTTTCAAAAAGCTACCCTTAAATTTGGCCTCTGTAATGCTTTGTACAAGGACACATTCCATCAGAAACTGTGACCCTTTAGAGCATCTGTGTTGAATACAAACAGCCTCATGCAAGTCTAGGAAAACTGCCAGAAGCAGACATCTGTTTCTCATTCCTGGGCTCTGGGCAGAGCCTTCCAGGGGTGGCCGAGTGGCATTGGCTGCTCTCAATCCCCAGGCCCTGCGCAGGGAGCCCCCTGCGGCAAGCAGTGCTGGGTGCGGGAGGAGCCCGCCGCCCGCCCGAGCCTGCAGACCAGCGCAGTTGGTGCACCTCGGGCTCCACCACGCTGCACATCCCTGGGTTTGCCCACGCTGGCCTGCTCCCTGGGAGGAAGGAGGCTTCTTCCCAGCAGCTCCCATGCTGTCGTTGCTGCCTCGTACCAGCGGCTGGAAGGTTCTGAAGAGTTCATCCCCTGGTTTTGTGGATGGCAGCTCAGCAGCTCAGCAGCTTTGTATACAAAGATGCAACTGGCTGTGGAAGAACCTCAGGCTTTGCTGGCAATGTTGTTGTGCTCCTTGGGTGGAGTGGTGTGTACCACGCGTTGGCAACTGTTGGTTAAAAAAAGTTATTTCAGTCTTCTGGATACACTGAAGATTGATGTGTTTATGTCAAAGTGCTTTGATAAAGATCTCTCTCTGGAGCTTTGATTTATAAACTATGTGTTCTACAATGTTGTTTTTTTAATAGCTGTTAAAAACATTTTCCTTTAGCCTGTCAGGCAGACAACTATCCCGCTTTCCACTCCTTTACAAAATACACTCTTTGGCCTAAATACAGACTGAACAAGTGGCAGAGTCAACTTCAATCCCTAGACAAAAAAGTTTATGGCAAAATCAAGTGTTAGTATGGTCAGATAAGTATGAGCAAAGAGAATAAAACTAGAAGTTGAGGCTATTACCTGTACGTGTAAGTCTGCTGGTATGTCCTGCAACCATTTGCCAGCAAAGTTTAATAGAAAGCACATCAGGCTTTTTTTCATTCCACAGAATGCTAAAACCACATTTCTACAAAACGTACAAATAGCAGAGAGCTCTCATTTTGTTCAACACGCTTCAGTAGTTGCAGAAGACATGCTGTCACATCCTTGGGTAATTCTTACTATCAATCCATACAGTTCTTCTTTCATGTGCTACCTGTAAAGAGCTTTTGCATGCTGTGGCAGGTTCTCCCTATGCCTTTGTGGATCAAAGGAGTAGCCCTGTCTGCAGTGATAAAAACGTTCTGGTGGTTTGGATGGTGGGAAACCCTGCTCTCTCAGCTTTGTTCCCCACACTCACCAGGCTTGCTGAGTAACTTGCCAGTTGTCCCATTGGTTTTGTTGCTTTTCAGCATCGTGTTGCAGCGCATGCAAGCTTCAGATGGCAGGGCTGGCCTCTGATAGAGAAGTTAAACCAGTCTCTGGTTCCTGCCGTTAGCTCAGCTCTCAGCACAGGGCTGGAGGGAGAGAACAGGGCAGAAGTTAATTTCCTGCAAGTCTGTGGAGCAAATGTGACATGGGAATGGGGAGCAGCTGTTGCTTGGGAGCTTTGGGAAGGCACAGGAAGAGAAAGAAGGAAACAGCCCGTGTGTACAATACCTCAGTGTGCTGCCACTAGCATCAGTCTGCAGCAACACAGAAAGGTTGGTTCCAGCAACGGGGAGGTTCCACTGTGCTGGATGTGTTCCACTTCTGAGGCTTTGTCCTCCAAACTGCAGGGGAAATAAGTGAGCTTCTGTTACCTTATGCTAGACATATCCCACTCGTTCCCTACAAGCTGGCTGCCTGAAGGGGAGATTCCCCCGTGGGGCCTGTTGCCAAGGCATGGCCACAGCATGGTCCCCCTCTGCCATCCCCTGCTGGGCTGTTAGAAAGCCCTTCCCCTTGTTGCCCTCACACTGCTGCAGATAACAACAAAGCCTTTGCTGTCCCACTGCAG
Organism: Merops nubicus; assembly: GCF_000691845.1. Lineage (NCBI taxonomy): Eukaryota > Metazoa > Chordata > Aves > Coraciiformes > Meropidae > Merops > Merops nubicus. The sequence goes on along the minus strand of NW_008620214.1, from coordinate 11,587 downwards.
ATAGGTCACAGCAGGAGGAGACAGAAGTATCAGAAGGACAAGTATCTACATAAAACTAATGCTTTATGTTGACAAAGGGAGATGCACACCTTGTCAGATGGTAAGTGCTGTGGCCAAAGAGTATGTACAGCAGCTCTGTCTACCAAACTGCCAGACTCTGCTGAATATGATCCTCTCCATTACTCTGATGTTACTTTGAGATGATGGTTTATTACAGCACTTTTTTTCCTAATTTACTCAAACTAATTTCATCTGGATTCCTATCAAATGTGTCACACATGGCTTTGACCAAAATAACTTCAGTAGATTGTCAGGAGCTTGCTTAACGCCATGATGCCTGCCAGCTTGATTTCTCTACACTTTTGCTAATGGGAAAGCTGGCACATACTCTTCAGGATTGTGAAGGTATCCAAGTAGCAGTACTTTTTATTTCCCCTGCAAAGTGACAACTCATCCATATAGCCTGAAATGCTTGCAGAGAAAAACAATGAATGCCAATAGATTCCAATTTTTTTCTAATAGTTATAATAGAATAAAACTAGTTGTATTACAGAAGATCAGAAAACAGTTTTGTTAACACTGCACCCAGCTTCTTTAAAAACACCATTACTTTTAGGGTAGACAGAAAATAATGATTAGGGGTGAGTCACGTAACTTGTTTCTCTTTAAATTGGTACTACCTTATTTTCACAACAATGCATTTTAGACACTATTTTTTGAAAGATAAATCAATAATCTGAACAGCTTGCCAAATTCTACTTTATTAATGATTCTTATTAATAACAAAATTGAGTAGGAGTTTAAAACAGGAGCTGTCATTGAAACAATTTCCTCCCTCTCTCCTTCTAACTCGCCTTTCCAGGTCTGATCCTGTGAACTTAAGAGCTTTAATTGAAGTTATACTCTGGATTATATTTTTAGCATAGACGTCATGAGTCTTGTCACATTTGTTCTGGGTCATTCCTAGTAAAACAAAAGAGAATTTATCTTTTCAAACAAAAAAGTAAGCATCATATCAGCTTTAACCTCAATTATAACTGCCTTCTTTAAATGTATATACTATTTGCATGTCCACAATTCAGTTCATCTGTAGTCCAAGCACTTAATTCTACAGGAGATGCACTTAATGCAGTTACCAAGTCATATTAGTTTTCTGGATTTTATGGCTGACTAAATAAACACTATAGCTTAGATGCAAATTGTATACACATCAGATAATGCAAAATACTAGTTTAGCAGTTGCAACATATTTTACTAATCCTTAAAACTGCAGAAACTTTGCTATGAATGTCTGGAAGACAGCTTACCCTCCTCTGGTATTTTACTGTGTTCTGGTCTTCATCCTCTTAAAAGTATCTTGGGTCTTTCACTGACTGCAAATAAACTGTCTTTATTTTGCATGCATGCCTAACTGGGCAATCCCTGCTTCACCAGGAAGGATGACGAGAGAGACAACGTGGTGTGAATCGTGCCTTGGTGCAGCTGGGAAGGATGGAAGCCATCCCACAGCACAGGCTCTGGAATACACAAATAAAGTAACATGCCAAGGAGAGGAAATACATGCATGAAAGCTGCCAAGACTGTGATGTAATGTCTCTGATTAGCTACATTCAGGTCTACACCAGAAAAAAACACTTGCCACAGGAACTGTAATGGACAGGGCATGTGCCTCAACAAGGATGGGCAACCTGGGAAGGACTGTCCTGCTGCAGGACAGATGTCTTTCTTCTTCCCTGGTGCCTGCAGGTCTCCTGCCAGCACTGTGCAAGGCCCATCCCGTCGCAGCCATGCAGGCTGCCCTGCTGCACCCACACTGGGACACCAAATACAAAAACTCTGTAAGTTAAGCAGGTTTTTGCACATACAGACTGTCAAATTGGTGAGGTGTAGGAAAGGGAATATAGAAGCAATGGGAAACGAGATAGCTGAAATTGTCAGCTGAGCTCACGAATGCTGCTGTGGCTCCGGGGCCGGTAACCACCCCAGCAGATGGTGCTACGATTTCACACGGGACAGGGGCTGTCCTGGGACCTGGCCAGCACAAAGCCAGGTGAGAAATAAGGGCAGATGTCTTCACCCAGCATCCCAGAGCTCCTACTGCCTCTCAAGGCTGGAAAGAGTCCCTCCAAAGCCCAGAAGCTGGCCTGGCACCTCTGTCATCCTCTGTTTGCCAAGTTGATCCCCCTCAATCAGAGCACCAAGGCATTGACGCCTATGCTATACCCACTAGATTGCATCTTTTTTTGGATTGCTTAAATCCCTAACTAAATCCTTTCACGGGCATAAAATCAGAGTTCACCATTCAGAACAGCTCTGTCTCTTCACATAGTGATGGATTGCACATACAACAGCATGTCTTTCCAGTCATAAAATCTCTTTTAAAGCTGACACGGTTTCAGCTGAACTGAGACAATTTATTTCAGCTGACTTGGTAATTATTGAAGCATTCCATTTTAATTAGGCTGAAATCTGCCACAAAATCGTTTGTGGGTTTTCGTCTCTGTAAAATAACTTAAGAATATGTAATAGATATAGAGAAACAGATAGGAACAGTATACAATGCCTTGTTATCTTCTGTCACAGCTAATGAAAGGAAGCCTATACATCCATATGACTTGATGGTGACAGGATGATGGACTCATTCCTCCAATGAACTGTTTTCCTCTTATAAGGCAAAAAAAGCACTGCATTTGTATGAGATCAGCTAGAAAAGTCCTCCTTCCTGAAAAATACTTTATTCTTTTTTGTTGCCTAGCTACATGCTGCTGTTACCTTAGAAGGCTGTAGATTCATCTGGGTGATTCTGGTGGTGCTGATGTGCTTGAGCAGAGGAGTAATGCAAATATATAACCCTTTCTTTGGTAAAGACTATGAAGGCAAGGGGTGAGTGTGAAATGAAAGAGCCTTTGTGGAAAAGAACTTTACTGTATACATCATATTCTTTTTGACATTAATTGTTGAATAAAGACCATTGCCCCCCCAGCCCTGGGTGCATGAGCAGGCAGTGAAATCACAGATGTAACGCTTCCGATGTGAGAGTCTGGTGGTAAGGAAGCATTTGCCTGGTTCGTGTTAATTACTGCTGTGAGTAAGCGTAGGGGAGGGAAAAGACTGTCAAGGCCTGATTTTCATCTCATTTCCAAACCCCTAAACAGAGAAAAATGCCACAAAATGCAACCCCTCTACTGAATTTCATTACCACCAGAGAACGGGAAGATGACTGAGTCCTTCTTTGAATATTAGTAGCTTTGATGATCTGGAAAATTAAGAAAGTCCACTTAAAATGCCTGGAGCCCAGATATTTACATTGTAATATGCCTGTCAAAGACACTCCTGGCAGGGAATTCTGCCCTCATTCGTGAGACACGCAGAGGTTGAGAGCAGAACAGTAATTCCCTGGCACTTCCCCTGTGTGATCGGCTGCTCAGTGTGCCACTGCCCTACCAAAGATTTCAGCCTGCTGATTGTCACTAGATGTGGGGACGCTGCCTGCAGGAGGAATAAGGTGAACTAGGAAATAAAGTGATTTCTTACCTCCTTCACTGTAACTGGTTTGGGTATAGAATGTCCTTGATATGCCTCAAGATTTTGCAGTTTTATCTTTAGGACTGAGAGGCTTTTAGCACTGGAGTTTTTATCCATCTTTTTCTAGTTAGAGCTGGCTCTCAAATGAGGATCTGCATTTTCTTTCGTAAAATAACATACTTCAAGTCTACTGTCTCCAACACTTTATATAAGGTACACACTTCATACCACTCTGTTACCTCAGTCTATGCTTGTGCTTTCTCTCTGTATTTTATCATGAGCCTAGATCCTGATAATTTTATATTTTTTGAGAGAAAATTATAGATAATGAAGCATATTATATTTATCATAATTATTACATTATTTCTCAAGAATAAAATCAGAAAGAACTTTCACAATTTTAAAGCAAAAATAAGAAAGCGTGTTTGATTCTAGTATAATTCTAAAATAAGAAATTTGAAGGTCTTCATCAGGATATCTTGTATAGCAGCAGAGGCAAAGCAGGAAACAAGACATTCAGAAGAAGCAGAGATGCCTATTATTGTTGTGATGCAAATGTGGAATTTGCCCAACTCAGCACATTCCAAATGGACAAATCCTGAGTTTCTATACAATTCACATGGACAATTCCGTGACATCACTCACCACAGGAAAAGACACATAAATTCTGCACTGGGTTATAAAGGAGCATAAAGCCTTTCTAATTAAAATTCATAAGTCTCCTCTGTGACTCTGAGTTTTTGTCCCTGCTTCAAGTTTTCATTTGTTTAAATTAAAAGGAAATAGAATTTTCCCCATACGGGAAACAGTATCAGACTTAATCATCTAAAGCACAAGGGCAGCTGTGCTTTAATTCTGGTCTCCACCAATCCCCACCAGGAGACTTATATAAGGTGCAGCGATTCTAAGCACATTTGGACACAAAACTAAAGTTGTCTGTGGAAGAAAAGATAGATTTAAAAATCTTTGTCCTTTTTTTTCTTATCTAGTACACAGAAGAGGGCAGCACAGTTAACGTTTCACTTTATTTTTGCTACAAACCTTAGACATTTTGTTCCTGCCTTACATCCTCCCCTCAGAGAGTGATCAATGTGACTGTGCGCTGGAAGCGTGTTGCTCACTTCCTCAGAGGACCAGAGATCTGCCCCCGCTGAAGGGTTTTCACTGCAAGGAAACTTTTCCTTCTTCACCTGTCATATTCGTGAAAACAGCTATAATATGATTACTTTATCCAGATTTTCAGCCCACACATCCCCAGATCTTCTTTCCTTTGCTATCTCTGTGATGTGCTGAAATGTAAGCAACACCCTGTCACTGGGGCAACGTGCCATACTTTCAGCACCCCCAAAGTAAGCTCATGCTACTGAGTTTTCCCTTAGAATTGTGTTTCCCTTCTGCAATTTTCTGTGCTTTTTCTGCAGTACTATGTGGAAGATGCCTGCTAACAGGCAAGTTTTGAAAACAGTGACCTGCAGATGTATTGAAGAAAAGGGCTCTAGAGATTACCAAGGGCAATTTTAGACTGTTTTCTATCCAATTTTCTGCCTATTATATCCTTTCACAATAAAAGAGGGTTACAGTAGGTCCATGAAAATGTTATTCAGTGCTCAGTGGACAGTGTAAATATACACCAGGAGTTCTCAGATTAACAAAGAAAGCAGAAGGCACGACTACCCACTGTGGAAGTCATAGGCACTGTGGAAGGCACAGGCAGTTTCAATAAACTGTGTTTCTAGTCTGTGTGCTTCTTGTCCCCTAACTTCTAAAATGATGTATCAGAGAAGATAAAGAGAAGGCCAAGTAGGGTTCGTGTCACAACGAGTGACTGAATGTTCTAGGTTCCTCAGCCAAGAGAGATAATTACTGCAGAAAGCTAAAAAATTACATATATTAAGAAGACATGAGGGAAATGTTATTCTCTGCTTCACAATACAGTAAATGGGGGTGCTGCAAGATATCAAAACTCTACATGGGTTAAAAAGAATTAGAAAACGATGCAGAAAAAGCACATCAAAGGCCTCAGAACAAAAATAATACTTTTAGCCTGGTGGCTGTGTGTGGGGAGCTTTAATTGTGTTTATTATGTTCCTATTGTCCATTCTTCGTCAGATATCTGCTTCTGACAGCTGCTGGAAACTGGCTGTAAGTTGTGTCTGACCCCATACAGCTCCTTTAATTTGTTATTGTAAATAGATTCATTCCTCTTGCCAAGAACTATTGCTGGTAAACAATAAATCTTACATTTGAGATCTGCTTCCTTACCCCTGTGGAATTCTTAGCAAGACAGCCAGCCATCTACTTTGCCCACTCCTTAAACCAACCGTCTGTTGCAATCTGTAAATTCAGAAACTTTTTCATGCTATCAGACTTCTAGACATTTCTCATGAAGGGCCTCTGAAATCCACACTAAGGAGTATACATCCCCCAGGAATTCTAAAAGGCTATTTAGCATTCCACTCATGGACAGATGATGTACGTCACGCACACTGGCCATGACAGGTTTAATACTAAAAAAGAGGAATTAGGAGTGATAAAAGAAAATTATTATAGAAATATCTTAGGTCATGTTCTGATTTTACTCTGAACTTGAAATGCAATAGGGGCAAACAGCTGATCACATTCAGTACGTGCTAATGAGTCCGTTCCGTAGTGACTGAGGAAATTAAGGGGGTATCCAAACTCTAACTCCTGTAGCATGAGCAGTTAACACGTTGGTAAGAAGTAAACTCAAAACTGAAAAACTAAAAATCAGTGCCAATTTGAACTGACAGAATGTTTTACCCAAGTATATTCTAACAGGATAGTTTACTACTAATAGTGTAGTGCACTCTGTGAAAAGGAAGCAGGGGAACTGCACAGGCAGAAATGAAACTAGAGATGCCATTTATGCAACTTCTTTTTTTCAGAGCAATGATTCACCTGGTTCAGTTGGTCATGAGGTTATCTAATGATGAAAGTTTTTGAGCTTACTCAGAGCAGTGAGAAATTCAGAGCAGCAGGAAGATGAACCACATTTCCAGTTATTCTTATCCCAAGTTATTTTTTGCACTCTTTTGTAAGAGTTTCAGAAAGAAAGGCCTTTGCTTTATATTACAAGCCATGGACTTAAAAAGTACCTGTTTTATCAGTTTCTACCTGAAAAACACAAGCAGTACTCCACTCTTGTGCAGTGCCTATCTGTAGGAATTCTGGTCTGGAGCTGAGCGGAAGCACAGGAGGCATGAGGGGAACCAACTTGTGATTAATTTTGTAAATATAATAATGGAGTTAGTTAGGTTTCTACATGCACTTCCCCCTTGGCACTCTATGTGAGCTTTCTAAGCTTTGTCAATTTCTATGGACTCTGAAAATTGTATTTCTCACACATTATTGTTGCAGCCCGATTCATGGCTACTACTACTCAGCCAAAAATATTACCTGTTATTAAATGCAAGAGTAATTATGAGAAAAAGCATGGCTCCTTGGCCATAGAGGTGTCCACCCTCCCTTGGCAATGCAGGTTCAGTGTGTGTGCGACGTTTCTCAGGCTTTCCAACACAGGAGTTAGTGCTGAAAGCTCCACCATTGCTACAGTTACTCATACAGCTCAAGCTGTAGCCTACTTCCACATCCCTGTACATTAGCTGCAGGATAATCCAATATACCACATGCTACACATGAAAAGGTCTGAAAAGGTCATATCTGCATACAATGCACAAACTGAACCAGTCAGCCTGTATCTGTTCAGCACACACTGATCTGGGATTTTAAGGGCAATGATGAGGAAAACTTGACACCACATTTGCACTATATCTGCCTTTTGTAGGATAAGGATTTTTTCCCCCCCCTGTTCCTCTTTTTTTTTGCTTAGGTTAAAAAACCACAACACATTTTCTACTGCTGCCTCTGTCTCTTCTCCTACTGGCCTGTGTCTGTCAGTTGTGCAATTAATACAACAAATGCTGCTATTTCTTTTTTAGTCCAGGTGTTTGAGACGCAGCCAGACTCATGCATCTGCAGGAGTAATGCTTCATGTAGCTTGGCAAGAACAGGCCTCTGTGGATAGTTCTGCAGTTTGTATAGAAATAACTTCACCCACACAATGGCTGATTAATTAGACTTGAGACAGTACAGGTGAGTTAAAAAGTAAGGAGAGGAGAAACCCAAAACTTCCAGAACAGAGCCACACTGACAACACTTTCTCCAAAACCTCACCGCTGCTAATCCAGCCTTTAGGCTGTTCAAAATATTTCTGTTATTCCTAACAAAATTTGAAAAAATGCCAGTGTAAGACAGCAGCAAAACCAAAAGCTGGAATTCAGTAATAATATTATTTTGATGTACAAAACTACAAATACTATTTATAGTATGGCATTTGACTTTGGACAAACACCGATGAGGTAGAATCACATATGGTTTATTCAATCTCCCAAATTCTGCTTTTTTTATCTGAAAATTCAAAGGTGAGGAGGTTTGGTGTTAGGTTATATATGCTTGGTTATCATTGCACCCCCTGCAAAGTCTGTACATGTCATTTAGACCGTGAAATGCATTCTGCACCTAATATAGCATAAAGAAACTCCAGGCACAAGCTTTATTATCCCAGGAATAAATAAGTGGAAAAACAGGATCAGACTGCATGTTTTACATTTTCCATGTGATGAAAAAGTACTCAGGCCAAGAGAGGTGCTAGAAGTGCATAGTGACACTTCTCAAAAGCTAGAGGAAAGCTGAAAGAGGAAAAATAAGGGAGAGAGAATAAGAAAGGTACACGGTAACAGAAAAAAGAAACTGGATCTACTACAACAGCAAAGCGCAAAGAAAGGTGCCTTAAGTGAAAAGCATAGGAAATAAAGAAAATTAAATTCATATGAAGATTAAATGAAACTGAAAAAAGAAATGTAATCCCTTTTTAGAGAGCTCTGTGCTCAATTCCACACAATACAGGATATCAGTGTTTCTTTCCTTCTAAGTTTCAGATCAAATTCTTCCATGAGAACCACAGGGGACACACCACTGCTGCTGGACAGCCAAGCTCAACTGTAGTTTTTGGACTGATTTACAAATGGGAGGTTACAGTGGCTCCACCAGGACCACAGAATAACTCGATAATTAGAATGCAGTTGACTGGGGTCCCTGAGACCAAAAATGACCAAGTGCTCCTGGCCTCAGCTAGATTCACTTTCTACTTAGCTTCACTAAGCTCTATCTCCTCATGCAGCGAGTATCTGTATTAGACAGCAACAGCCCCTGGGCTGCAGCTCTGCTGCTGGATATATGGCACAGGCATTGCAGGAGACAGGCACCCGAATGGCTCAGGAGCCACCTGTGACTCAAGAACTGCAGATGGTACCTCTGCTGCTGTGACAACCCTGACTCTGGGCACATACAGGCTGTCACACAGGCTGCAGTGGGCTTTCACCTTCAACACCAAGAGACGCCAAGTCTGGCTCTATGAAAATCCAACAGTTATGAAGTTTCCAGTTTCCATTTCAATATGTAAGGAATGATATATTAGACTTACTAAAAATATCAAGTCTACACTGTATGTCTCAAACACTCGTTTGATTAAAGCAAACCCTAGACCAGTAGAAACTATAACAATAGAAGATAAGACTAGAAGAGCAAGAAATTAAAATCTCATTTAAATAGAAGTAAATAAAATATATCTGTTAGAAGCACAGTGACATAGAAGTGGAAATGGAAACCAGGTGAGAAAGTATTAAAATCCTTCAAAGAAACTAGAAGACGAAGATTTCAAGCCCGTGGTCTCATATGCACCCCACTGAAATTAGCAGGTGCTGTGGTAATATATAACATGAATATATAGCAATAATTAACAGCAAACATGTTATCTGAAGAAGCACATTAAGTGTCTCAAGAGATTTGCCTGAATTATCTGTTAATTCCTTCCAACTTCACAAAATAGCAGGACCTATTAAGATCAAAGGAGATAAAACCAACTACGTGACCTCTGTGATCTCCTCCTCTCTCTGGTTCCAGGCACAAATCCTGCAGTGGATGGGAACAGGCCTAACTGCTTTGGCACAGTGCTCCTCTGTCCAGCTTGTAAGTGCCCCTCTAGGAACAAGTGAAGCCCTGCAGACTAATCCAAGGCCATCTCACTTTCCGTTGAAGGAAAACTCACAGAACCCAGTGCCAGATCCTGAGCAGTGTCCTGTAACCTTGGTGGTATTCCGTAACTATTAATCCATTAGTTGTACCTGGGTGCTGGCACAAAACAAGTATTTGCTACAGAGTCATGAATTTTCTGTAGGATTTTTGTAAGGTATTACTTTACTTTCAGTCACTTTCCCTGCTGAAACACTGTTCTCTCCAAGTTTTTATCTAGCACTTTTTGATATTCCTTTCTTGCTATTCTTTGGCTAGCAAGGGTGCTATCTTGACTAAAATAGTCATAATTCTTATCAGTAAAAGGCATGGAATAAAATATGGCTCCTTTAATTCCTGTCAGTGAAACTCCCATTTTTAGTTTGGTTCCAGTCAGTAGTGCTATATGTGGCACAAAAGTGGCACTGTATCTTTGGGTTTGATGCTTCTCAAATTTCCCTCCTTTCGCACAGAAAAGAATTAAAAATACCCTCACTTCACATGTCAACTTCTAAAGTTTGACCCTGACACACAGTAAAAGCATGCGAGAAAGACTAGTCCAAAAGGCTTACAAATGCACTCAGAATATTTTCAGGTGAGAATTTGAAGCAGAAGCATTCAAATTTTTAAAAAGTTAACTAATGACAAACCATTTCTGAAAGTGTATATACATAATGAACTGCACATAAATAATGATTAATCAATATGGTTTGGTAGCTTCCAGTTTATCCCATTTAAGTAACCCCAGTGTACTTCAAACACTAACCAGAGGCTTATAATTCAGTTCAGTCAACTGAAGCATGCACTTCGTTTCACCACCAAATTAAACTGACAAGGCTATTTTGGTTGCTGTTTTGTGAGACAGGCAGAGAGAACTTGCTGCAAGCACTTGGTGATCTTTAACTGCCACATTAACACTTCAAACTGCAGTTATCAGGGCAAAGGGGCAAAAACCACTCAAAACGCATGGGCTGGAGAAATATAATTGGCTCCTGAAAATAGCAGAGTATTCACTCACTTTATTTCAAAGAAAAAAAAAATCCATTCCCTGTGGTCAGTCTCTTCAAAGTATATTTCGTGTTTTTTTGTTGCAATGAAGTAGCCTGAGAAGTTTAACATGTTAGAAGAAAAAGGATGTTCCTGAGATGGTGTGCTGTATTTTATTGGCCATACAACACCACGGCTCAATCCTACAGATGCCTTTCTTTCACGTACTTTATTCCCTACATCTAGAACTTCATTTCCATCACCACCATATCGCTTGCCTTCTTTAGCCTTGTTTCTGCAGCTGATTTGTAAACCCTTAAACTTTCACAAATTTGATGGCAGCTGTCCCAGTAGAGAGTCACAGGGATTTTCCCGGACTGATCAGGCTGTAATCTTTTGGGAGCAGGAGCCAGAGTTATTTTGGCTGTAAAATGTCTAACATATTTTGGTTGCTAGGTAAACAATAAACTGTATACACGATGCTTGGGTGAGCCATTCAGAATACAAGTATAGTTATCTGGTTAGTCGTTTCTTCACCTGATCACACGGCAGTGACTGTGCCACTTACGAGACTTTCACTTTGCCGCTTAGGTGAAATCAAGAGAAGAATTTGACCTTTATATTTTATGTTGGCCTCTTAAACCATCAACGCTGCATGGGGACACACTGGCAAGCTTGCTGTGGAAGTGCAACACCTAGTACAAGATGCCTTCTCATAACCCAATCCAGAACACTAAATAAAGCAAGCACGAAGTAACGTAAACGTTGCAAATTTACGAATATTGTTCTAACACTACCCTAGACAGCAGACCTGCACCTAACTCCTGGGCAATCACACAGAGCTTAGCACCGAGGAAACCGACCTGCGGACAGCAGGCGATCTCCAAGGCAGGCAGCGAGTGAGAACAAGCGGGGGGCCCGCCCCGCAAACGCCGCCTCCCATCCCTCCCGGGGCGGCACCGGGGAGGGAGCGGGTCCCGGGCCG
>NW_008620213.1:0-775 GCF_000691845.1 Merops nubicus | reverse complement strand
TGTGTTTCTCCTTGCTCTGTTTCATGGTCGGAGGACAAGTTGCCGCTTGATCAAATGGGTGCCGGGTGCCTGTGGGGTGGGGAGGGAAGGATCTGGCTCCACTGACTTTGTCCCTCTGGAATTCCTTGACGCAGGAACTGTGGAAGCTGAACGTGGCAACACTCGTCGGGGTGCAAATGGCAAGGGATAGTAAAGCACGTGGAGATAAGGGCGGCCCACAGCCTGCTGCCCCAACACCTCCAGCACAAGCAGTCGGGAAGAACCCTGAGTCCCGCAGCTAACTGGGATGTGTTTGTGCAGGGAGAGGGCTCAGGGCGAGGACCTTCCATTCCAGGACCACCTTGTCCCCTGGTTCGGGGAGCAGGGGCAGGCAGAAAGCTCCTTACCAGAGCTGCAGCTCCTCCAGCACTCAGCCCATGCCCCAGGACCTGCAGCCTCCAGGCTTGTAGAGTCTGTGCCCTTGCTCTGGCAGGGGCTGTGCACCCCAGGAACTGGGTTTCTGGGCTTTGCTCTCCCCTGCCTGCTGCCTCTGAGGGCGCACGCCCTCGTCAGGAGCACATTTTTTGGGGAAGCCAGCAGCCAGGAGGATTTTCCCACGGTGCTGTGGAAAAAAGCAAACTGCACCCTCTTTGGAGAGGGCTGACGAAGAGGTGACACCTCCTGAACGAGCATCGAATCATCGTCAGAGAGAGCCTGCTCCCCCAGCAGCCCGGAGGGCAGAGTGGCCATCCCTGCCTGGGGAGAGAGGGAGGGTTTTGACCAAGGGCAGTGGAAA
>NW_008620212.1:3118-5408 GCF_000691845.1 Merops nubicus | reverse complement strand
CAGCAGTGCCTCCATTATAGCATTAATATATAGCATTAATTAATTAATTATAGCATTAATAGCATTATAAAGTTCTTTATGTCCGAGATGCTCTAAAGCTTTCTCATAAAACCATCTACTACTGTACATTTCTGCAGCTTAGCTTTTTACCCCACCATGTGTTGTAGAGCTAATTCCCAAGAATGGAAGGAAACTGCAGCATGAAAGAAGTATAATATTCTCAAGGCTTTATCTTGACCTGCGTGTTCGTATTGATGCATATGATGCAAGTTTCAAGTAATTAATGTACCTTTGACAAAGTGAACACTAGGGTCAATGAAAGAATCCAGCGTAAATATTGTGATCATATTATATATGTAGTGACTGCCTCTAGTTAACGTAGCTTCATTTTTCATTGTCAGGAAGGTTACAAATAGTTTGTTCTCAGTAGGTCAGAGGAGGTGCAGTTAGGCTATTAAAAAAAAAAAAAAAAAAGTAAACAACTCCCTGGGAAACTAGTAGGAGAAGGCATGTGAATCCCTAACCTTTGGATGAGCCTCAGACAAGTCATTGCAGGTTTTATCAAAGTGGAAATTCCTCATGCGAAAATTTCTTCTGCAGCCTTAACTTCCTTTGGCTGCCCCTTTTCAGTTCCACTAACGGGGTGGTTCTGGGATTTTTTTTCTTCCTCTCCCCTTAGCCAAAGTATACAGGGTTAGGAAGAGGGACAAAACAGAAGTTACAACAGGGAAAATTCTTATGAGATGGTGCAGACATTTTCCCTGGCATGAAGACATTGGCAAAGTTTGCCCAGAGAGGTTGTGGACTCTTCATCCTTGGAGGTACTCAGAACCCACGTGAACATTGCCGTCAGCAACCTGAGCTTTGCCTTTGTCTGAGCAGAGATCTGATCAAGTCATCTCCAAATTATCCTTCCAGACTGAATTATTCTTTGATTCCCTGTGTACTGTAGAGATGATGTGCCATCTTTCCAGCACAGAAAGAACGTTAATGGGCACAGAGCATAAGGAAAGGACACAATTTCTGATGGGATTTCAAGGATGAAATATGGGAAAAATCAGGACTAGGGAAAATAAATCTGGGTGAGCTACTGGTCACAAATAGAGATTTGTCCATTCCACCAACGATATTCAGGTATACTCATATCTAAGGTTGCTCAGGACTGGGGGAGAGAAAAAAAGGTGAATTTGTAAGGAGAGGACAAATTTTTCTCACTGTGTTTGTCAGAACAAAGCAATCTTAAGGTTTATGAATTAGGACCTCCACATGGACTTTTTGTTTCGTGTTTGTGTGTTTACATCATTTAAATGTAGATATTCTTAAACCCTAATGCATGAGAGTCCTCAGTTTTTAATTCATACAATTAATACTTCTTCAAGTCTGCCAGGAACTAATGTGAAATGCCAGAATAATTTAAAGTATAATAAAAACTCTTTTCACTTCATCCCTAGATACCTGTAATGGTTTGAAAACAAACCAGTGAGAGACTCCAAGTCAGAAATACAATTTAATAAGAAAAAATAAAATAAAAGCAATAATAAAAAGGAAAACCACAGACAGTCAGAATACAACCTGACACTCTGTAGTTAGGGTGGTGGTAGCAGTCCAGATGAAGCAGTGGTCCTGTAGAAAAAGATCTGGTAGCTCTTGTCCTCTGGAAATCCAGTGGGTAAGGCCTCCTGTGCTGTACTGAATCCCAGTTTATATCCAGGTGGGAGCACTTGGCTCCTCCCCCTGGGTGGAGCATCTCACCATAGGTTGATGTCATTCTGTGAGTCATGCAGTGGGTCCTTGATGGTCCATTAAACAGAAATAGCTCCTGGGGGGAGCTCTGTATGAGTCATGGGGCGAGGCATGGATGGGCCCATTAGCAGAGAGGACTCCTCCTGCTGGGTGGGAAGGTGTTAACATCTCCCCTGACCTTGAACCTCTTTCCTTATCTGTTATAACCTGGGGTGTGAGGTCTATCCTGGGCAGCTGCTACCCATGATTTTCTTAACAGCCCATGAGCACTGACATAGAGAGTATAGAATACACAGTTTTTGGTTCTACCTACATAAGGATAAACTGGTCCCAACCCCTGTAACCATGACAATACCTATACAACATTTCAGTCAGGGAAGGCTGAAAATAGCTTTGTTGGGTGAATGTCTTTCTCTTATCAAAGCCAATTATTGTCTGGAGACAAGAAGGGTTTCTCTGAGGTAATGGGCATATCTTTGAGGTTGATCTGAGCTTCCACGTGTTTCCTTCCTGCAGGGAAAAAAACTAAAAGTAAATGTGCAAACTG
>NW_008620212.1:0-3088 GCF_000691845.1 Merops nubicus | reverse complement strand
TTTCCCTTCCAGCATCAAAACCAGGGTTGTGCTGACAGTGTCTATGTGAGGTTTTGCCTATGTATTAGCCAAAAGTCTGAATATGCTTGTATATTTGATTTGATGGATGGACCACTTGATGGATAAGAAATTGGCTGTATGGTCTCTCAAAGCGTTGCAGTCAATGGCTCAATGTCCAAGTGGAGAGCAGTGACAAGTGGTGATCCTTAGGGATCAGTACAAGGACCAGTGCTAGTCTGGCACTAGCAGTTTAATCTTTAAGTTTAATCTTTGGCAGCAACATAGACAGTGGAATTGACTGCGCCTTCATCAAGTTTGGATGACACCAAGTTGTGTGGTGTAGTCGACACATTGGAGGGAAGGGATGCTGCCTGTCCAGAGGGATCTTGACAGGCTTGAGAGGTAGGTCCAGGCCAACCTCATGAAGTTCAACAAAGCCAAGGACAAGGTCCTGAACCTAGATCGAGGCAATACCAAACATAGATACAGGCTGGGTAGAGCATGAATAAAGATCAGTCCTGAGGAGAAAAAGCTGGGCATGCTGCTTGATGAATAGCTCAACATGAGCCAACAATATAGGAATGCAGCCCAGAAAGCCAACTGCATACTGGATGGCATCAGAAGAAGCATGGCCAGCAGGTCGAGGAAGGTGATCCTCCCTCCCTACTCTGCTCTCACGAGACCCAACCTGGTCTGCTTTGGAGACCAACTGTGTCCTGCTTTGGAGGTCCCAACACAAGAAGGACATGGGCCCATTGGAGTGGGTCCAGAGGATGGCCATGAAGATGATCAGAGTGTTGGAACACCTCTCCTACAAGGACAGGCTGAAAGAGTTGAGGTTGTTCAGCCTGGAGAAGAAGAAGCTCCAGAGAGACGTCATTGTAGCATTCTGGTAGCTGAAGGGGCCCTACAGGAAAGCTGGGAAGGGACTTCTTACAAGGTCTTGTAGTGACAGGAGGAGAGTAATGGCTTCAAACTGAAAGATGGTAAATTTAAACTAGAAATTATGAAGAAAGTCTTCACTATGAGTGTGGTGAGATACAAACAGGTTGCCCAGAGAAGTTATGGATGCTTCATTGTTGGATGTGCTCAAGGTCAGGTTGGATGGGGCTTTGAGAAACTTGGTCTAGTGGGAAATGTCCCTGCCTATGACAGGGGAGTTGGAACCAGATGATATCAAGGTCTCTTCCAACCCAAACTGTTCTATGTTTCTATAATTCTGTGGTGACTGTATAGTCAAAAGCAGATGTGTTGTTTTCTGTGTCACTGTCCATTCAGTTTTCTCAGGCTATACTAAGTTAGCAAATGGTGTATGTATGCATGAAAAGTTGCACAGATGGAGACAAATCTGTGCCAGGAGACTGCGTTGTCACCCTGCTATGGCAGACTAGCAGCTGTTGTGTGCCCCTTCCATGCAGCCCTTGGGGGATGTACATTACATTTTTCCAAAAGTGGCCTTTTCCGCAGCCAGGGAGGTCGCTGACCTGACCCAGCTTTCACCAGGGCATGCTCTCCACATTAAGCAATTAACAAGGTGATAAGAGCCTGGGGGATTAGCATTTGGGGAAGAAGAGTATGGCTTCTATAACTGAGTTCTTATTTAATAAGAATGGGCATAACTGATCTATTTCTAAGTCTCTATTCAGCAGGGAGGCGATAGAGCAGGCTGTATTTGCTCTTGCAGGAGGAAGAGAAGAGCACAAATAGGACCTATGGATGAATGGAAGTGATAGCTCTCTTTGGGGTCAGTGTTCATAGCAAGGAGAAGCAAGGGGAATTTTTTGTTAACTGGAAACTACTTAACTACAGGTGAACTCAGCTACCTGCCAGATCCTCTACCCACGACCACAGAAAGTTCAATGGCAGACCTCTCCTATTGTTTTTGTATGTGTCCTTTTCCAGATCCTTTGTCAGAGGTAGGCTTCCTGCACACATTAATCTACCTATAGAGATAACAGCACTCTGCTCTTAGAATGAGTTTCACAGCAATTACTTCTCCTTTCTGAATTTCTGGGATTTTATTTAGACTCAGTATCTAAATCAGTGCAGATGCTTGTGGTTCATTATAAATTTTGTCATATTTTAGTAAAGTTTTGGGTAGGTGTGATCTAGAACAGTGTTGGAAAGAACGATGCTTACTTTTATGTATATACACACCATAACTGCAAAATAGAAATGTGTACATGTAACAGGTACCTTAGAATTCTTTAAAAAGTATTTATTACATTCTCAGACTTTTGCACTAACCAACCCAATCACTATATTTTCATGAATACTTACATAATTGCTCTTAAAAATAAAGCAATGCATTAAGTAAATGTTCTCTGAAGAGAGTAACTGTGTACAATTCAATTACCACTGGAAACATGGTAACCATTTTTCTGACTATATTGACATAACTGGGTTCTGTATTAGTTTTTAAAGACTTTCTAATGCATCAGCTAGTGCAGGCATCCCCCAACTCCTCTCCTGTGACATCTAAGCATGTGGACTGACTGGGGGGCATAGGACACACTGATGTGCCCCTGGTCTGGTTGATAATGCAAACAGGGGCATGCTGTGGCATCACTGCAGCACACAAAAGCAAACAGCCTTTGTGACCCTCTAATGCTTTTTCCCCCCCTCCGGTTTCCCAGGTGCTTGAAGTACCAGCTGAAACACCTCACATGGAGCTGTTAGAGCTCAAAGTTAAACCTTTTTCCTTCCTTTTCTGAAATGAAATGAGTGAATGTTGCATGTCCACTGGGCACAGCCACAAACCTGGTGTTTACAATGCAGAACATACACCAAGTCATGTAAAAGTAGACCCTAGTATTTGTTTACTGATACTTGGAAAGGATGTAAGCCTATTTCCATGGCTGTTTGCTTGTGTTGTGTTGTCGTAGTTTTTTGTTTGTTTGTTTGGTTGGTTGGTTTGTTTGTTTGGTTTGTTTTTGTTTTTGTTTTCCCCTCACCTTAGCAGTTATTTTGTTGCAACTAGGAGTATTTGGAAACCATTTTCTTAATCAGCAAATTCAACACCATAATTTTCATATATGGAAAAACTTCCTTTTTTCTATCAGTTTCTGTGGTGGTTTAAACCACTTTT